>NC_079191.1:280035135-280338350 GCF_029499605.1 Hyla sarda | reverse complement strand
GGGGATAAGGCATAATAGACCCCATCATTATGGATACTCTATATTTGTTATCAATGTTGTATGGAATATCTGTGGCAACCTGATATCTGTGGTTTTATATGTCCAGCACGTACTGTGTTATATGCTTTATCAGTCGTACAATGTTTTGAGCCTGGTGCTCTATCACTGTGTGTGTTTGCTGTGTATTTTGGTTTTTCATTTTGGTTGGCTCTTTGAGCATTATAGAAACCTGGTCGGGTTTCTTTTTAGGGGCAAGTAATGAAATAGATTTTAGGTCCTATTCTGTGATTTAGCCACAGTGCCCCTAACAATGGCCAGCTATAGTTAACCCTTGTATTTACCATTTGCAGTCTCCCAGTATTCCAGACATTTAGCTGTAATACAGGTGCAAATATGCTTGTGTGAAACTAGCTTCAGGAAGATTCTGTACTGTATATGGCTGCAAAAGTCCCTATAAGCCAAATGTGGCTTACAGTGAGTGAAACACGGGTAGTGTGACATATCCTTCTAAATGATCAAAACCACAGCATCAGAATTGTGGATTATAGCCCAAAGTGTATATTCATGCAACACGATTCTCTCAATAATATATAATAATAATATTAAGAATAGTAGAAAAACTAGTGATGAGATAATGTTCTAATATTGGACTTGTCAAAGAACAGACTACCTGTAATGATGAATCGCAGCCTCTCGGTGTCAATGTTGTATCATCTGTTCTAGAAATTGTTGCTTTGCAAAGTCTCAGAAGGGGATGAGGATCTTAATAGAACAACAACACTGACAATTGTATGGCTTTGTAGCAGAATGTAAAAATGAGTCTAAAAGAGTTATTTACTTATACAGTATATTTTAAGCAAACATTACTGTTAAAATAGCTTTGTTTCTATTTGTTCGCAGCAAACAGCTTTGCAGTCAAGGAAAACTTCATCCTACATCTTCCGGGTCTTCCCAGAAAATCTCAATAGATTTTAAATCTGGGGAAGAATGATTCAAAACATTATCCTGGTGCACGATAAAATATGCAGCAATAAAGCGGTGACCACACTTTCACTTAACAATCTCCAGAGCAGCCTTATACCATTAATGGAGGCCATTGAATCATAATGATTCCCCTGAAACACAAGGCTTGAAACACAGAGTCTAACTTCTTTTGTAGCTAGGTATGCTGCCTGTGATCTCCCAGCTCTGTGACAATACTGCAGTTACATACAATAGTTACAATGGTTAACATGTGTCCAGCTAGTTTACACTGATTTGGTAGTTTTTTTAGGACAAGGAAAAAAATGTTCTAGGCACCAGTGTATAAGAAAGATATAGTGGAGCTGGAAAGGGTTCAAAGACGGGCAACAGAGTAATACATAGAATGGGAGGTCTACAGTAGACATGTGCAGAAGAAAAAAATTAGTTTTTTTTTTCGTTTCGTTTTTTCGTTTTTTTGTAAAATTTTCGGTTCAGTAATACTTTCAGTTTTAATTTTCAGATACATTCGGTATTCGGGTGTCCAGGTTTAATTTTTTTCAGATACATTCGGTATTCGGGTGTCCGGTGGGTTAATTTTTTCGGATACATTCGGTATTCGGGTGTACGGGACTCATTTTTTTCGGATACATTCGGTATTCTGGTGTCTGGGTTTGATTTTTTTTCGGATACATCTGTATTCGGGTGGGTTTGATTTTTCGTATACATTCGGTATTCGGGTACATTCAGGTAAATATTTTTTAAGCAGGGGACCATTATCGGGAGTGTGTGCTTGAAAAGAGGGCAGCCGCAGAGATCGGAACATTGGAAGTCAGGTAAGATAATATAATTTTATGTGATTTATATTAATACATAATGTAATGTTGAATGAATGAGTAAATGAATGAATGAATGAATGAATGCTGTATGAATGATTGGTGTGTTTGATCGATGTGTTTGATTGTCGGGTGATTTATGTATAACATGATGTTATACATAAATCACCCGACAATCAAACGCATCGATCAAACTGTTGCAAAACTACAACACCCACCCAGCATGCGGCTGTTTGGGCATACTGGGAGTTGTAGTTTTGCAACAGCTGGAGGCACACTTTGACAAAAACACGCATTCACGCAATGCTTTTTAATTCATTTTCAAGTTCCGCTGGCTTTTGTCAGAAATGGGTTACCAAGTCAATGACATGCATAGTAATTGCCGTGGGAACATTTTTCATTCATAAAACCGCAGACTTAATTGGATAATTGCAGTGTAGAATGTTTGGCGTCCGAAGCGTTCTACATTGCAATTATCCAATTAAGCCTGCAGTATTATGAATGAAAAATGTTCCCACGGCAATTACTATGAATGTCATTGACCTCAATCACCCGACGATCAAACACATCAATCATTCATACAGCATTCATTCATTCATTCATTTACTCATTCATTCAACATTACATTATGTATTAATAAATTATTAATACATACAGAAATGTTGAATGAATGAGTAAATGAATGAATGAATGAATACTATATGAATGATTGATGTGTTTGATCGATGTGTTTGATTGTCGGGTGATTGAGGTCAATGACATGCATAGTAATTGCCGTGGGAACATTTTTCATTCATAAAACCGCAGACTTAATTGGATAATTGCAGTGTAGAATGTTTGGTGTCCTAAGCGTTCTACACGGCAATTATCCAATTAAGCCTGCAGTTTTATGAATGAAAAATGTTCCCACGGCAATTACTATGAATGTCATTGACCTCAATCACCCGACGATCAAACACATCAATCATTCATACAGCATTCATTCATTCATTCATTTACTCATTCATTCAACATTACATTATGTATTAATAAATTATTAATACATACAGAAATGTTGAATGAATGAGTAAATGAATGAATGAGTGAATGAATACTATATGAATGATTGATGTGTTTGATCGATGTGTTTGATTGTCGGGTGATTGAGGTCAATGACATGCATAGTAATTGCCGTGGGAACATTTTTCATTCATAAAACCGCAGACTTAATTGGATAATTGCAGTGTAGAATGTTTGGTGTCCTAAGCGTTCTACACTGCAATTATCCAATTAAGCCTGCAGTTTTATGAATGAAAAATGTTCCCACGGCAATTACTATGCATGTCATTGACCTGGTCACCCATTTCTGACAAAAGCCAGCGGAATTTGAAAATGAATTAAAAAGCATTGCGCGAATGTGTGTGATTGCCAAAGTGTGCCTCCAGCTGTTGCAAAACTACAACTCCCAGCATGCCAAGACAGCCGCATGCTGGGTGGGTGTTGTAGTTTTGCAACAGCTGGAGGCACCCTAGTAATAGTAAAACAGTAACTAACAGTCAGAAACAGTGTAGCGCAAGGAACAATAAAAAAATGAGAAAGAATTCTTTATTTTCGTTTTTTTACCGCATGCATTTGGAGAATAACGAATGCATTCGTTATGTTGCTATTCGTTTTATCGTTGCTATTCGGAAATATAAAAAAAATGTTTTCGTGCATTCGGAACGTCCCGAATGCACGAAAACGGCAAAATTCGGTAAATTTGACATTCGTGTCGAACCGAATTGCACATGTCTAGTCTACAGTATCCAGAAATATTTGACATTGACATTGTACAGCTAAGGCTCCTTTCACATTGTCATTTGTGCCCGGAAGTGTGGCGGCTGTTAGGAGATAGTGGGAGAAACATTTGTACTTGTGACGTCTTTTTCTCCGGAATAATAGGAGTGATAACGGCAGATGTTAGAGGAATTGCATTCAAGTGAATGGAATTCTCTGTGCCCGTTATGATTCCTGTTAGGCTCCGTTACAATAACGGATATTAATGACAGTCAAAGTAAAAAAAAAAAAAAAAGAGAGCCCTTAACGTCCGTTTGTAACGGAGCCTCTAGTGTAGTGTGAAAGTAGCCTTAGAAAAAATACGACTAAGGGGTGACCTACTAACTATATATAAATGTTTCAAGGGGAAGTACAGAGATCTCTCCCATGACCTAGTTGTACCGTCATACATTTAAATATTCTCTTGTCTGACTGAACCATTTGGCCCCAATTGTAAGCATTATGTCTGCAGGAAACCTGGCACTGCTTACCACCTACCCAATACCATCCCTACAGTTTTTTAGTAGCTCAGACAGGAAGACTAGTCAGGGTTAAGCGAAAGCTGAATAAAGCAAAGTACAGTGAGATTCTCAATAAAAATCCAATCCAGAGTGCTCTAGTCCTCAAACTGGGCCAAAGCTTTATCTTCCAAAAAGACAGCAAGTCCCTAAGCATACAACCAAGATAACACAGAAGTGGCTTAGGGACAACTCTGTTAATGTCCTTGAGTGGCCCAGCCAGAGCCCTGACTTAAACCCAAAGGAACATCCCTGGAGGGACCTGAAAAGGGTGGTCTAACATGGTCGCCATCCATCCTGACAGAGCTGGAGAGGATCTACAGAGAAGAATGGCAGAAAATCCCCAAATCTTGGTGTGCAAACCTTGCGCCATCAAACCCAGGAAGATGGGAGGCTATACTGAGTACAAGTACTTAGCTAAGGGTTTGAATACTTATATCAATGCAATATTTTCAATAAATTAGCAAAGATTTCTAGCATTCTGTTTCCACATTGTCATTGTGGAGGATTGAGTGAAGAATGAAAGAAGAAATCATTTTTTTCCCTTTATTTTAGCAGAAAGCCGCAACATAACAAAAGGTAAAAAAAGATAAAAAAAAGTGAAAGGCTGGGAAGACCTTTTAAATACATGTACATGTACATGTACAATATATATTATATATATCTAATTTAACAGAGATGTCTGTTTTAGAAATCCTACCTTTAGACAGGCCCAGAGGTGATGTGATACTACAACTGTGTAATATCAATTGTCTTCAAGGAAGACACCTGGCAAATCCCCATTTTCCCTGAAGCAACACTGTATGACAAATAAAGAATTACACATTGAAATCAATGGAAACCAAGGCCTATTTGGAAAAGGCTAAAATGATGAATATATTGTTAGATAAAATATAAATGTTTAAGGTTAATTCTGAAATTAATTTGAAGACAACCTGTCAGGTCTTTGAGGTCATTTTCACACTGTAACCAGAAACCAGAAAACCAAAGCCTTTTTTTAAATGTAGTGAAAAATTAATTAACAGTCGGGCAAACTTTTGTAAATTAGGCATAAGAAAGGTAAAATAGGAATGGAAAATAGAGTTATTGGGTGAGATTTATCAAAACCTGTGCAGAGGAAAATTTGCCCAGTTACCCATAGCAACCAATCAGATGGCTTCTTTCATTTTGCAGAAGCCTTGTTAAAAATGAAAGAAGCGATCTGATTGGTTGCTATGGGCAACTGGGCAATTTTTCCTCTGCACAGGTTTTGATAAATCTCCCCAACTGTCTTCTAAAAACAGCACCATACATGTCCTCAGGTTTGTGTGGTATGACAACTTGGCTCCATTAACTTCTATAGAACTGAGCTGCAACACCGCATACAACCTGAGGACACATGTGGTGCTGTTTTTCATAGAAATCAGCTCTGTTTTTCTTATTCCATCTAAACCCTCTCTTTACATTTAGTTAGTAATAACTGAACATAACACTTACAGATCAACAGTTTTAATGTGATAAAAATAATCCCTTTCATCTGTCTTATAATGATTCTTATATATACATATTTTGCCCTTCATTTATTACAGTTTCTAAACACAATCTACTGGCAATTAGATTAGAAACATTTCTATACAGACCTGGTAGCTATATGTCAAATGAGGCAAAGTCTGTAGGTGCTGATGAACAAGTAGATCACTGACTGGTGCTAAATAGAATTGGGTTATTGGGCTGCTGTTTACAATTCACTATTCAGTAAATGGTATTGAACTATGTAGTGCATACTGGGATTTCTGCAAAATATGGAGCAGGAAGGGGGTTTGTCTGTCTAGCAGATGCCACTGAGTGATACTCAGATGCTCTTTTGCTGTTGCTGCCATCTGCCACAGTCTACCCCTCAAACCTTGAGGCTGAAAGGCATTCTTTATAGTGAGCCAATGTGGTTTTTACTCTTACTGGTGTCTGTGACTGCCAATGATTCTGGGCTTTCACTCTTAACATGGGCACTCTACTAGCCCAGTTACTGATGACACTCTAATAGCACAGTTAATAATGGCACTCTAATAGCATAGTTAATGATGGCACTCTAATAGCATTGTTAATAATGTCACTCTAATAGCATAGTTAATGATGGCACTCTAATAGCATAGTTAATAATGGCACTCTAATAGCATTGTTAACCCCTTAAGGACGCAGGACGTAAATGTACGTCCTGGTGCGGTGGTACTTAACGCACCAGGACGTACATTTACGTCCTAAGCATAACCACGGGCATCGGAGCGATGCCCGTGTCATGCGCGGCTGATCCCGGCTGCTGATCGCAGCCAGGGACCCGCCGGCAATGGCCGATGCCCGCGATCTCGCGGGCGTCCGCCATTAACCCCTCAGGTGCCGGGATCAATACAGATCCCGGCATCTGCGGCAGTGCGCGATTTGAATGAATGATCGGATCGCCCGCAGCGCTGCTGCGGGGATCCGATCATTCATAACGCCGCACGGAGGTCCCCTCTCCTTCCTCCATGCGGCTCCCGGCGTCTCCTGCTCTGGTCTGTGATCGAGCAGACCAGAGCAGAAGATAACCAATAACACTGATCTGTTCTTTGTCCTATACATAGAACAGATCAGTATTAGCAATCATGGTATTGCTATGAATAGTCCCCTATGGGGACTATTCAAGTGTAAAAAAAAAAAGTAAAAAAATTTAAAAGTAAAAGTAAAAAAAAAGTGAAAAATCCCCTCCCCCAATAAAAAAGTAAAACGTCCGTTTTTTCCTATTTTACCCCCAAAAAGCGCAAAAAAATTTTTTATAGACATATTTTGTATCACCGCATGTGTAAATGTCCGAACTATTAAAATAAAATGTTAATGATCCCGTACGGTTAACAGCGTGAACGAAAAAAAAAAAAATAAGTCCAAAATTCCTACTTTTTTAATACATTTTATTAAAAAAAATTATAAAAAATGTATTAAAAGTTTTTATATGCAAATGTGGTATCAAAAAAAGTACAGATCATGGCGCAAAAAATGAGCCCCCATACCGCCGCTTATACGGAAAAATAAAAAAGTTATAGGTCATCAAAATAAAGGGATTATAAACGTACTAATTTGGTTAAAAAGTTTGTGATTTTTTTTAAGCGCAACAATAATATAAAAGTATGTAATAATGGGTATCATTTTAATCGTATTGACCCTCAGAATAAAGAACACACATCATTTTTACCATAAATTGTACGGCGTGAAAACGAAACCTTCCAAAATTAGCAAAATTGCGTTTTTTGTTTTAATTTCCCCCCAAAAATAGTGTTTTTTGGTTGCGCCATACATTTTATGATATAATGAGTTATGTCATTACAAAGGACAACTGGTCGCGCAAAAAACAAGGCCTCATACTAGTCTGTGGATGAAAATATAAAAGAGTTATGATTTTTAGAAGGCGAGGAGGAAAAAATGAAAACGTAAAAATTTAATTGTCTGAGTCCTTAAGGCCAAAATGGGCTGAGTCTTTAAGGGGTTAATAATGGCACTCTAATACTATAGTTAATGAGGGCACTTTTTTAGCACAGATAATGAGGGCACCCTAATAGCACAGGTAATAAGGGAACTCTCTTAGAATAATAGGGACAATCAGATGGCTCCATTAAATTGGAGCAGTCAGATAGTACTATAAAATGGGATACACCTTCAAAGAAGAAAAAGTACAAACAAGAGGGCTGAAAGCAGTCCTTGCTACATTGTGGTAAGATAACTGGACCATCGTCACCAAATTGTGGTTGTAATTTGAAAAGTAAATATTTTATTTTTTTTGCCACAGGATACTATCGGTGGTGTTCGTGATTTGCCCAATTAGGTAGTAATAGATAAGTGCAGGAGTTAAAATCAAACAGGACAAAAGGAATTCTAACAACTGTATCTTTGTGGTGGACTCAATAGCCGAGTGGAAATGCTCAAAACTATGACCACAAAGACATGGCTGCAAACTGAACAATCTCAGCCCATGCTGATGTCCACGAAGCCTCCAACACATGTTTGGCATTAGCTTGTTCATAGCTGTACTGTAAAAAGACCTCTGAAAAATAAAAGAAGCAATCTGATATGGGTAACTGGTCAACTTTTTCTCAGCACAGGTCTTGATGAATCTCCACATTGTATATAGTGTAATATCTGGAGTACACATGGTGGTGTGTAAACACACTCACGAATGTTGTCATGGACCCAGTTGCCACCTATTTCACCAAGTTACCACCTATAACAAGATAGGTTGGCTATCTAAGACTATGCATTGTTTTTTATTTCTTCTAGAAATCCAGTTATCAATCTCTGTACAAGGATAGGATTCACTGAGGTTTTTTCCCACCAGTTTTTCTGGCGTTTTTTTTTTTTGCGTTTTTCCTGATGTGTGGAAACAGCCAAATTTATACCTTGTAGCAGTTTTCTCACTGCCTTCAGGCACCACTTTGTGGGTCGGATGCTGAGCGCCCAATCCACAGAGTGTAAGGAGATGAGGAGTGATGTACAGCATCACTGCTCACCTCCCCCGGCCGTATAGTATACAGGGGTGCATAGTGTACCTGTGTATACTATACAGGAGCCAGGAATCCAGTCACTATACTGACAAGACTCCCTGCTAGTTTTGCAACAATTGTAGGCTCTCTGTTTGGAAAGACATTGCATTATGGGCGCTCTCCCCATTGAAGAGCGCAAAAAATGTCCTAACCAATTGTTTGTGTTTCTTTTTTCTTCTCATTTCAGATCCGTGTATGCAGAGGACTATTGCGGATACGCTGTTTGCGGAATGTCAGACATTCCACCACAATTCTATTGTGTCAATATAGCCTTACTGTCACGATGCCGGCTGGCAGGTAGTGGATCCTCTGTGCCAGAGAGGGATGACGTGGACCGTGCTAGTGGACCGGTTCTAAGCCACTACTGGTTTTCACCAGAGCCCGCCGCAAAGCGGGATGGTCTTGCTGCGGCGGTAGTGACCAGGTCGTATCCACTAGCAACGGCTCACCTCTCTGGCTGCTGAAGATAGGCGAGGTACAAGGGAGTAGGCAGAAGCAAAGTCGGACGTAGCAGAAGGTCGGGGGCAGGCGGCAAGGTTCGTAGTCAGGGGAGATAGCAAAGTTCTGGTACACAGGGTATAAACACACAAAAACGCTTTCACTAGGCTCTAGGGCAACAAGATCCGGCAAGGAAGTGCAAGGGAGGAGACTAGATATAGCCAGGAAACAGATGGGAACCAATTAAGCTAATTGGGCCAGGCACCAATCATTGGTGCACTGGCCCTTTAAGTCTCAGGGAGCTGGCGCGCGCGCGCCCTAGAGAGCGGAGCCGCGCGCGCCAGCACATGACCGCAGGAGACGGGAACGGGTAAGTGACCTGGGATGCGATTCGCGAGCGGGCGCGTCCCGCTGTGCGGATCGCATCCCCAACGGCCATGACAGGGCAGCGCTCCCGGTCAGCGCTGACCGGGGAGCTGCAGGGAGAAAGGCGCCGTGAGCGCTCCGGGGAGGAGCGGGGACCCGGAGCGCTAGGCGTAACAGTACCCCCCCCCTTAGGTCTCCCCTTCTCTTTATCGGGTAACTGCCTCCCCTGGGATGAGGACACCGGGAAAGGATGGAGGGATTCCTCAACGGCAGGCAGAACCGCAGGAGTAGGAATGGGGAGAGAGGGCAGAGGGCGAGACCTGGCACGGGGCAGTGTGACACCAGGACGAGGGCCATGAGGGGACACAGAAGCTTGCCTGGGAGGGGGGGAGGGGCATTTCCTGTGGCAGGCAGAGTCCTTAATGACCTTAGGGGGACCGGATACAGGAGGAACCACAGAGTTACGGCAAGGGATACTGGGAACCGGTTTTAGACAGTTCTTGGCACAAGAGGACCCCCAACTCTTGATCTCCCCAGTGGACCAATCCAGGGTTGGGGAATGAAGTTGAAGCCAGGGAAGTCCAAGGAGAATTTCCGAGGTGCAATTGGGGAGGACCAAAAGTTCAATCCTCTCGTGATGAGATCCGATGCTCATAAGAAGGGGCTCCGTGCGGAAACGTATGGTACAGTCCAACCTGGCTCCGTTGACCGCGGAGATGCGGAGTGGCTTGACAAGACGGGTCACCGGAATATGGAATTTATTCACAAAGGACTCCCGAATAAAATTTCCAGAAGCTCCAGAGTCCAGGCAGGCCACGGCTGAGAGGGGAGAGCTGGCTGAAGTGGAAATCCGAACAGGTACCGTTAGACGTGGAGAAGCCGACTTGGCATCAAGAGACGCCACACCCACGAGAGCTGAGTGTGAGCGTGCGTTTCCCAGACGTGGAGGACGGATTGGGCAATCCACCAGAAAATGTTCAGTACTGGCACAGTACAAACAAAGATTCTCTTCCTTCCGGCGATTCCTCTCTTCCAGGGTCAGGCGAGACCGATCCACTTGCATGGCCTCCTCGGCGGGAGGCCTAGGCGCAGATTGCAGTGGAGACTGTGGGAGAGGTGGCCAGAGATCTAAGTCTTTTTCCTGGCGGAGCTCTTGATGCCTCTCAGAAAAACGCATGTCAATGCGAGTGGCTAGATGAATGAGTTCATGCAGGCTAGCAGGAGTCTCTCGTGCGGCCAGAACATCTTTAATGTTGCTGGATAGGCCTTTTTTAAAGGTCGCGCAGAGAGCCTCATTATTCCAGGAAAGTTCAGAAGCAAGAGTACGGAATTGTATGGCGTACTCGCCAACGGAAGAATTACCCTGGACCAGGTTCAGCAGGGCAGTCTCAGCAGAAGAGGCTCGGGCAGGTTCCTCAAAGACACTTCGAATTTCCGAGAAGAAGGAGTGTACAGAGGCAGTGACGGGGTCATTGCGGTCCCAGAGCGGTGTGGCCCATGACAGAGCTTTTCCAGACAGAAGGCTGACTACGAAAGCCACCTTAGACCTTTCAGTAGGAAACTGATCCGACATCATCTCCAGATGCAGGGAACATTGGGAAAGAAAGCCACGGCAAAACTTAGAGTCCCCATTAAATTTGTCCGGCAAAGACAGGCGGAGGCTAGGAGTGGCCACTCGCTGCGGAAGAGGTGCAGGAGCTGGCGGAGGAGATGGTTGCTGCTGCTGTAGCTGAGACTGAATCTGCTGTAGCTGCGACTGGAGTTGCTGAGTCATGGTGGTCAAGTACGACAGCTGGTGATCTTGTTGGGCAATCTGTCGGGCTTGCTGGGCGACCAGTGTGGGGAGGTCGGCGACAACAGGCAGAGGAACTTCAGCGGGATCCATGGCCGGATCTACTGTCACGATGCCGGCTGGCAGGTAGTGGATCCTCTGTGCCAGAGAGGGATGACGTGGACCGTGCTAGTGGACCGGTTCTAAGCCACTACTGGTTTTCACCAGAGCCCGCCGCAAAGCGGGATGGTCTTGCTGCGGCGGTAGTGACCAGGTCGTATCCACTAGCAACGGCTCACCTCTCTGGCTGCTGAAGATAGGCGAGGTACAAGGGAGTAGGCAGAAGCAAAGTCGGACGTAGCAGAAGGTCGGGGGCAGGCGGCAAGGTTCGTAGTCAGGGGAGATAGCAAAGTTCTGGTACACAGGGTATAAACACACAAAAACGCTTTCACTAGGCTCTAGGGCAACAAGATCCGGCAAGGAAGTGCAAGGGAGGAGACTAGATATAGCCAGGAAACAGATGGGAACCAATTAAGCTAATTGGGCCAGGCACCAATCATTGGTGCACTGGCCCTTTAAGTCTCAGGGAGCTGGCGCGCGCGCGCCCTAGAGAGCGGAGCCGCGCGCGCCAGCACATGACCGCAGGAGACGGGAACGGGTAAGTGACCTGGGATGCGATTCGCGAGCGGGCGCGTCCCGCTGTGCGGATCGCATCCCCAACGGCCATGACAGGGCAGCGCTCCCGGTCAGCGCTGACCGGGGAGCTGCAGGGAGAAAGGCGCCGTGAGCGCTCCGGGGAGGAGCGGGGACCCGGAGCGCTAGGCGTAACACTTACAATGATGTCATAAGAGATTCTTTAGCAAATTGGGACAGCTGTCCCACTTTTCTTTTTCATTGGTGAGAATTCTGCTGGCTATTGTATTTCTGTACACTTTTGATGTCTAAATAATCCAAATATAGCTCTATCAGACATTTTATTTTCATACAACGGTATTGTTTGGGTAGGGGGGGCTATATTCATAGCTTCCAGAATAATGTGAACCCCCCCCCCCACACACACACACACACACACACATTTTATAAGGAATTTTTCTTATAAATGATGCTAAGACATAAATAGAAAAATGCTGACAGATCCCATTTAATACATTGTTTAGAAAACAAGTGAGCTGTATTAGGGTTTTATACCTTGGCAAATACATCCCAAAATTGCAAATTCAAGCAGTATAACATGCTTATATGTTCTATTGGTAATCCTTCATTTGCCTTCCTGACTATATAATTGCACTGTTTCTCCGTGCAGGAACATGCTTTACAAAAATGTCATAACTTCCAGCATGAACATAATGCCTTTGCTTGTTATATAAGGAAATTATGACATGCATGACATTTACACTCATTGGTTTAATGCCAGGAAGCTTTGTACCTAGTGTTCTTCTTATAGCAGACCTCATAACAAGCTTCTGACATCTGTTCCTAGCAGATTGAGACATTTGAGGCTATGGGATATATTTGAAACTAATTCACATAGTGTACCATATATTTTATTTCTATAATTTCTCAATTTATTTCCATCTTCTTCTTCTTAATATACTTTAAACACTTCCTGATACCCATTACAATTTCCTAAGGTTTTCTTCAAATGGTACACAAAGTACATTGAATAAGCACCAGTTCTGTTGGTGAAGATAACAGTAAGTCAACATTAGTGTGCGTATGTTTATATCTAACAGCACTTAAACAAAGTAATAAATTCTACCATACTCTCCCTACCCAGTCCAGCATCGATGCCCCAGTCATCTCTGATGCATGTGTTTACTTCCCCTAATAATACACCTTCCCAATTCTGATGATGATATTATGAACATGAAAAACATCAAATCTGCAACAGGGCCCTGTGTATCATTTATAATACTGGTTTCTTATGGTGCAGATGTACTTTGGGGCTCCCTTAGGCACCAGGGCCCTGGTACAACTGCTACCTCTGCACCCCCTATAGTTACGACCCTGAGTTAAAAAAGACACCAGCACTTGACTTGACTGGGCAATGTGACTATGCTGCATTTTATTATTTTATACCTATAGCAGCATCTATTGTATTGTTTTTATTTATTAAATCGGTAAACACCTTTAAGATCAAGAAATTGAGTCTTATGTGTGTGCCCGGCCTACAATAACAAATTTGACAAATAAAATCTATTGTTAATAGTCAAAAAAGAAATATAGAATGCATTTGAAGGTTACTTGGTGCAGGCAGCACAATCCCGGCATACTCTCAGAGGCTCGAACATTTCAGAATAATGATAGTTTAAAAATGCTGCCAGGACCCAAGTAACTAGTCCTCGGGTGGGTCCTGGCAGCTGTTTTCCTACCGGCTGGCTTTAGTTATGTGTCTCTCCCTGTAGACTGCAAGAGAAACACGTTACTCAAGACACCTGAGCATCTCAGAGTAATTCTTAGTGTCCCAGATTGCAATGCCTACACTAGTTTTATGCTACCTGCAGATTGGCCAGCATAAAACTGGTGATAGGTTCCCATTTATAATGATCAGTATGGAATGAGTAAGGATATGGCACTAAAAGGGATCTTTAAAAATTGTAGAGGCTTTTTACCTGGCACTAATAGGGGGGGGGGGGGGATGGGGCACTATTTGGCACTTATGAGAGATTTTGTGCTTGACAATGCCATGCTTACATTGTTTATAGTGTGGTACCATGGGTGGTGTAGGGAAATACTTTATCACTTTGTTAAGCCAGGGCACCGTTAGCCTATGCACGGTCCAAGGTTGGAGACAGCTTCTACTGGGCCAGACACAGGGAGTAAAAGAACACACCGATGTCAGGTTACTGATAAATGTCTTTACTGAGCAGGTTGCAGATGGTATTACACAGACAATATTGTGCATAGTGGAGAGGATGCGGTGTAACCCCTTGGGAGCCCTGTTGCCTTGCTGGGACGTGTGGTGCTTTCACCCAATAGATTGACACTGACTTGAGAGATGATTGAAGATTGATCCAGGTAGCTAGGGTTCTGTCAAGGTCCTGTAGCCTTCTCTGCAAGGGCATGAACTTCCACCATGCGGGGGATCCTTGCACAATGACCGGAGAAGATAAATTTGATCTGGGCCTTCCCTTGGATCTTCTCCACACACCTCAAACCTTTACCAAACTGGTAGGAACAATTGGAGATAAACTGGGGGCAACTCCTCCCCCCCCCCCCACTACTCTATATAGTAAAGAATTTAGGGGTTCCCATTGGCAGGCAGGGTCACATGGGTTTACACAGCTCCTCTCTTAAAAGAACAATAACACATATAAATAACATACATATAAATAACATATAACATGATAATTATAAAAATATATAAACTTTTAGCAAAGTGCTGGAACACAATAGATACAGCAATAAGTCTCTCAGTGGGCACAACACCTGTAGTGGGGCCGCAGGTCTGCCTTAGGAAGTCTGAAGCCACAGGACAGTCTTTGGTGCAGGGACATCACAATGGACAATTGCTATAGAGGGGTATTCCCATCTAGAACATATCTGGCATATTCATATGATATACTAAAAGTGTTTAATAAATATGAGTTCCACTTCTAGAAATCTGCACCTATCTTGAGATTTGATCCCTTCCAGCTTGGTTGCTGATGCCAGAGGTAGTAAGGAACCTAGACATAGCCTTTTTTGACTAACTCCCTTTTACTTTAATGGGAGTTGCGTAAACAGTGTAGTGACACAAGCTCAGCTGTTCCCATCACTCCTATTATTCTGACATGTTACACCTACGTTAATATTGTAGCGGACCAAGCACAACACTTTATGACAAATGTGCCCTGCTTCGCAGCTCAAGTTGTTCAAGATTGGTTTAAAGAATAGAACAAAGAGTTTGAGGTGTTGTCCAATTTCTCCAGATCGCAATCCAATAAAGCATCCATGGGATGTTCTGGAAAAACATGTCTAATCCATGGAATCTCCACCTTGCAATTTACAGGACTCGACCCGTAAAGGACACACACTGTAAATGTACTGGGCTGCACTGTAAATGTACAGGGTTGGTGTCACCTGGTGTGGCAGAAAATGGTTTACCCCCACCCCTCCCCGTATAATTAATTACATATTGTACCAAACCATTTATATTTAGATACCAGAACTTCACAGGATATATGTGGTCCCCAGCACCAATGGCTGTCCTGTGGCTTCGGACTGCTTTAGGAAGCTTTGCAGCACAAGGTGTTGGCCCACCAAAGGACTTATTCTACTATCAATTATGTTTGCACTTTGTTAAGCAGTAATATATTTTCCTATTTATTTCTATTGTTGCTATCTGTATATATGTTATTCATGTGTAACTGTACCCTTAAGAGAGGAGCTGTGTAAACCCCATGTGACCGTGCCTGTCAATGGGAACCCCAAAATCGTTGCCTTTATAGTGTAGTGTGGGGAGGAGTTGCCCCAGTTCTGACTAAGTCTGAGCAACAGTGTGGTTGAAGTGTGTCGTGTGTAGAAGCCTCAAGGGAAGGCCCAGAGCAAATTTAGTCAATCCGGTCATTCTGCAAGGATCACCCGTATGGTGGAAGCTCAATCTCCAGTGAAGAAGGCTACAATACCGTAACAGAACCCTACCTACCAGGATTCATCTACCCATCTTACAAGTCAGTATTGATCCGTTTAGTGAAAGCCCCACATGTCCCAGCAAGGCAACAGGGCTCCCAAGGGGTTATGCTGCATCCTCTCACCCAATACCAAGCTGTCTGTGTAATACTATCTGCACCTTACTCAGTAAAGACAGTTATCTGTAACCTGATGTCGGTGTGTTTCTTTACTCCCCGTGTCTGGCCCAGGAGAAGCTGTCTCCAACCTCGGACCATCTATAGGATAACAGTGCCCTGGCTTCACGAAGTGATAAATTATTTTTTCTAACACCTTGCGACAGAACATCTTCTTTTGGCATCCACAAGAAGCCTGTGCAGGACATATAAATGCCACAAGACAAAAATTTGTTTAAGAAAATGTTCCTGGCCTTGGGCAAAGAAGTAACCAATACGCTTGTATATGTGCCCGGTTATGCCGAGAACTCTCTACATATCTACCATCTGCACCCAGCTCAGCAAAGACAGTTATCCATAACCTGACATCGGTGTGTCTGACCCAGGAGAAGCTGTCTCCAACCTCAGACCATGTATAGTATAACGGTGTCCTTGCATCATGAAGTGATAAGGTATTTCTCCTAACACCCTTGTGGCACCACATCTATACACCGAATAAGTGACTCATAGGTCATGTCTTCTCTGATCGATGCCATTCTCCTTCTCTTTCTTTCTTCATCTGACAGGCATGACACTTGCTCCCAAAATGCCACTCGTCTCTGCACAGTATACTCCATTAGTGTACCACAAAAGTATACATGATAATATCCTCACTAATAATGCTCCAACTGTGCCCCCCAATCACTAATAATGTCCCCTGTGCCCTCTCATACACATATAATGCCTCCAGTGCTCCCTCATATTTAAATAATGACCCTTGTGTCCCCTTTATATATATAAATATGCCCTCTGTGTCCCCTCATATATGAATATGCACCCTGTGCTCCCTCATATATTGATGTGCTTCCTATGCCCACTCATAAATAAATATGCCTTCTGTCCCCCCTCACATTTACATTTGCCCCCTGTGCCTCCTCATATATATATAAATGTGCCATCTCATATCTATATATACAGTATATATATATATATATATATATATATATATATATATATGTGTCCCTCTGTGCCCCCTTGTATATAAATACTCCTCCATTGCTCCCCTATGTATTAATATTCCCCTCTGTGCCCCTTATGTATACATAATGTGCCCCTTTGTATGCCTTATATACATAAATGATCCCCCAACAACCCCCTCCCCATGCCCAAACCAAAAAAATAAAAACAATTATACTTACCTAGTCTAGGTTCCAACGTTGTATGGAGCTCCTCTCTCTTCAGCTCTGCAGCCTATGAGTCTTAGTGCCGGGATTCACCGGTCAGCGCAATAGCTTCACATCTTTGCATCGGCCTGGAGAGCTCGCGCAGAGGATCATAGGCTGCAGAGCTTTAGTGCCTGCAGCCTATGACAGTGACTGCAGAGCAGGGAAGTGACAGCCCATTCTGCCATTCATTGTTCTGCTTCTGCGTCCGGAGGAGCCTGGGGTGACACCACCATGGGATGATTTTTTTTACCCACTCGGCAGTGTCACCCCACTTGGGGGGGTCACCCGATGTGGTCCGCACCCCCCTAGTAACGCCATTGTGGGGCTGCTGCATGCTGCATTGATTTTTAAATCAATGTAAAAGAATGTATAACTTTTAATGTTTAAAATTCCCCCAAAAATTTGCTCTATATACAGAAAACTAAAAAGTTATAGGGATCAGAACAGGGCAATTTCAAGCATATTTATTTTGTCAAATGATTGGCTTTTATAAGTAGTACAACAATTCATAACCAGGTATTGTGTTAATTATATTGACCCAAAGAATAAAGATGACATGATAGTTTTGCCATAAGGCGCACTGCCTAAAAATGAACTTGGAAAAATTAAAATAAAATTGAAAAATTGCAGTTATTTTCCAATTTCACTCCCACAAATTTTATTTTTTCTTCTGCCGTACATTTTATTGTGTCATTGCAAAAATCATTGAAAAACCAAAACACAAAAATGAAAATTGTCCTCAAGGCCAAAACAGGCTGTGTCCTCAAAAAGTTAAAGTATTTGCTTCTAATATCTTGGTGGCGGACACCACAGGACACCTTCAGAGATCTTGTGCAGTCCATTGCTCGACAAGTTAAACCTGTTTTGGTACTATGAAGGGGACCACACAATATTATTCTATTGGCTTTAATGTGATAGCTGATATGTAGAAATTCAGGTAACAGATTTACCTTAGCAGGCACACCAAAAAGTTCAGTCCAAAGCAGAGGATTTTAGTTCAATTTTGACTCATGCAAATAAAGAACCTACATAAAGGGAATGGTGAAAAGACCAAAGTCAGTGCTGAATAGGGGCGGAATCCACATCTGTGGGTAAGTGATGATTCTGCAAAAAATTTGTTTAATGAAATTTGTATCATAGTCTATATGGTGCAGATTTTTCCATCACAGATGTGTAGATCATCATGCAAATAAATAATTAATGACACTTATTTCTCAGATTACACATCATTTCCTTGGGAAGCCAGGGTGCAGCCTTGCCTCGTTGTATGTCTAAAATTGCAAGAATTTGGCAGAATACAATGTCAAAATCCACATCAGAGGCTGATGAAAATTTAGAGGCTGGAAGTCCATATAGACATATCTAGACAGTACAAAGGAAAACAATAGGCCATCTAGCCCTTAGCTACGATCTTTCATAATCAGAAGGCACAACTCATTGTGAAATGCAGTCAGCACACCAGTTGAACTGTAGATGCTTAGTGATGGTATTTATTAATCACAAAAATAGAGACAAAAGTCTGGCACTTCACCTCAGACCAGGGGCATTGCTAGGTCTCCAAAAGTTCCGGGGCACGGGCCATGGGCGTGGCTGAGGGTGGAGCCACAAAAAGGAGGGACCAAGGGGCGGGGCCACTTAATGTTGCATGACTATAAAAAAATGTTGCTCCTTGCATTGGGGTTATGAGGTAGGGGTTAGTGTTATTGGCTGTCAGCTGATGTTACGTCAGGACAGGGAACACAAGTGCAATTGAGGAGCGTTATAGCCATAGCATGGATTATTAGGTGAGACCACTCTATGTTCTAAGCTGAGGTGGGGTTCAGGTGACAGCAGCAGTAGCAGGGGGTTCAAGTTTTTAACAGGTTCCCTACTTGGAGAGAAGTGATGGATGCTTGTGCTGTAGAGAAAATTACTTCAACTATAATAATCAAATATACCAATTTTTACCATTTAAAACTACAGCTCCCAGTATGACCTTAAGTATGTGGTAAGGTTATGCTGGGAGTTGTTTCATAACTGCAGAACTACTGCTCTGATGGGACAGTCAGGCAGCATACACAATGATATCAGTGACTACAGCTGACATCTTCTCTATAGTTTTCCCTTATCTAATTCAGATGTACATACCACCAAGTCCAGCTAAATGTTCTCTCTGCAGAACTTGACGCCCAGATGGCTCCTCACTATGTCAGCGCATTCTGATCCTTTATATGAAAACAATAATTATCATAATACTGCCAAACACTGTATCCTCTGAATATAATTCTGACACACTGTACACACTCTGAAAATACTAGAACACACTGTACCCTCTATATAATACTGCCACACACCATACCATCTGAATATAATACTACTACCTACTGTACCCTCTGAATAGAAAACCGCCACACACCGTACCCTCTGAATATATTACTAACACACACTGTGCCTTCTGAATATAAAACTACCACATACTGCACTCTCAGTATTATAGTCAGAGAGTGCAGTATGTAGTAGTATTATATTCAACCACCTACTGCGCTCTATGAATATAATACTGCCACATACTGCACTCTCTGAATATAATACTACCACATACTGCACTCTCTGAATATAATCTTGCCGTGCATCCTCTAAATACAATACCGTAATGTATTGTGGCCCATAAAAACCAAACTAGCATTCCAGAGTTATAGTGTATATATAAAGAATTTCTGGGATAAACACTCTGCCCCCCCCCCCCCCCCCACATAATAATAATAATAATGCCCTCTGTCCTGTGTCCCTAACATATAATGCCACCTGTGCTGTGCCCCTCACATATAATGCCCCCTGTCCTGCCCCCTCACATATAATGCCCCCTGTCCTGCCCCCTCACATATAATGCCCCCTGTCCTGCCCCTCAGGGGGCATTATATGTGAGGGGCACAGGGCATGGGGCATTTTATGTGAAGGGCACAGGACAGGGGGTATTATATGTGAGGGCCACATGACAGGGGGCAGTACATATATGAGTGGCACATGTCAGGAGGCCTTATATGTGAGGGGAAAATGACAGGGGGGCATTATAGGTGAAGAGCAAATGTCAGGGGGCCATTATATGTGAGGGGCACATGACAAGGGGCCATTATATGGGAGGGGCAGATGACAGGGTGGTATTATATGTGAGGGGTACATGACAGGGGGCATTATAAGTGAGGGGCAAATGTCAAGGGGGCATTATATGTAGGGGACACATGACAGGGGAGCCACCCTGTCATGTGCCCGCCACATATAATGCCCCCTTGACATTTGCCCCTCACTTAAAATGGCCCCTGTCATAGGCCCCTCACATATAATGGCCCCCTGACATCTGCCCATGACTTACACATAAAAGGGCACATTATAAGTCAGGGGCACATAACAGGGGGTCATTATATGTGGCAGGCACATGACCCCTAACATATTATACCCCCTGTCATCTGTCCCTCATATATAATGGCCCTTTGTCATGTGCCACATCATATATAAGGGCCCCCGACATTTGCCCCCAGGGGCGATTGCATGGGGGCAGATACACATAAAAGGGCCCTTATATATGATGTGGCACATGACAAAGGGCCTATATATGTGAGGGGCAGATGACAGGGGGGTATTATATGTTAGGGGTCATGTGCCTGCCACATATAGTAACCCCCTGTTATGTGCCCCTCACTTATAATGTGCCCCCCCCCCCCCCCGTTTTAATAATTCCCCTGTACCATATAGCACTCCAGCTCTGTCTGGCTCTGCAGCTTTCCCCTCCGCAGTGTCACCCTTCTCACACGCTGTTCCATTCTTGCAGAGTGTGAGCTTGCGCCTGCAGTGTGGGGGGGAAGGGGTTTGGGGGGAATTTTCAGGCCGATCCGCCACTGCTTCTGTCCCTGATAACAGATGTGCCTGCGCACCGCGACATGCACGTCTGTTACCAGCAGCCCCCGGTCTGTTAAAGGGCCTGCCCTACGGTACTGTAATCAATAAAGCAGGTGTCCCACCGGCGCGCTGCCACTGGCAAACAGCAGCCTGGTTGCGCGGCTACTTTTCGCCAGCACAGACACAGCAGGGAGTTCATACATTGGGGGCACCAGCGGTTCACATTCGGGCAGGTGCCCCGAAAGTTTTAACGTAGTGACGCCCCTGCCTCAGACGAATATACATTCTGTGTATAGATGCAAGTGTGGGAGTGAGCACTGGTGAGTGAGCATGGGGGTGCAGATCGCTTCCAAGACTAGTGTTGAGCGGCATAGGCCATATTCGAATTCGCGATATTATAATAATATTCGTCCTATATTTGCTAAATTAGCATATTCGTAATATCCACGGTTTATTTTTGCATATGCGAAAAAATTTGCATATGTAAAAATTTACGTATGAGAAAATTAGCATATGCAAAATTAGCATAAACCAAAATTAGCATATGTGAAAATTCGCTACTGCGAAAATTAGCATATGCAAATCTTCGCATATGCGAACATTCGCACGCCAGTCTCACACAGTAGTATTAGAGCCTTCTTTACACCACACAAGCTGGAAGCAGAGAGGGATGATCACTGTGATGTGTACTGTGAAAAAAAAAATTTACAAAAATAAAATAAAACGAATATTCGTAATTATGAATATATAGTGCTATATTCGCGAATATTCGCGAATTCGCGAATATGCAATATTCGCGAATAAAATACGCATTGCGAATATTCGCGAGCAACACTATCCAAGACAAATGGCAAATATCAAGACTGGAGAACGTCAGATGATCGCACTCACCACTGAAGCTCAAAGTTCTTAATTCTTTCATGTACAGCAGGTATAGAAGACCCAGACGCGGGGGCGCCTGCATGGGACGGTTCTCGTTTCGTACAGCAAGTGTAGTTTGTATACTTCGTACGAAGTACACTTTCTGTACGAAACGGGAACCGTCCCATGGAGGCGCCCCCGCGTCTGTGTATTCTATAACTGCTGTACAAGTCTGAATAAAGAACTTTGAGCTTCAGTGGTGAGTGCGATCATCTGTTCTCCAGTCTTGATATATGGTATTTATTAATGTATGTCACAGAAGATAAAACTATATTGTAAGTTTATTAGCAATGTTTCAGGCAAGGCCCTTGATCAGGCAATTGTGCTGTATATCAATCACATATGACTAAAAATTTCTCTTGGTTTAGTGAAAGGCCCCAAGAATCCGGTGGTATGGAGGAACACTCAGTATAAGAACTGCACAGCTCACAAGAAACAATCCCAGGTGGCACCTAACAAGATTCTTTAAAAATCCCAAACCCAAAACTATCCTAAAGGATGGAGTGAAACATTCCCTTATCTTCCTGTTCCAGCAACTACAAGAGGAAGAGGAATGGACACTTTCTCTATCAACATACAATGCCTGATGCATCACATTCTGTGGCATAAATCTGCCTTTTAGTAGCTGTACTGCTATTATATATTTATGGTACACTGAGAACAAGACTTGATAGATGAAACAGTTTTCCAAGTCATAAGCAATAGAAATTGAATGCTAACCGTATGGAATTGTTATGATATAATGGAAGCTGTTTAAACGTTGTTAAGCTGAGATGATGTTTTAAGTTCTTTCCCAATTATCAAGCCATTTTGTATACTAATCTGTCTTCATTACTCACTTGGCAGTGCCAGGACTGTTCACTGCCAGAGCCAAAGTCTTCATAGCTGTTAGAATGTGTCTTGGCTTTTGTTTAAAGAAGTAAATGAGAAGTAACTAATGTCTGTACTTGCATGTATTTGTACAAACTCATATTCAACCAAATGATGGTCAACTGAAGTGGCTACATGTGTTGACCTAAAATGAATAGTAGACATAGGATCATATGAGACTAATGGGAATCTGATTAGCTGATGACAGAAATCACTTCAGCTTGCTGAATCATGTATCTGCATCATATGTAACCCCAACTTTGTTTATTAGACATAGCTATTTTTCAGCTATGCCTTGTAGAAATGTCATCCAGTCAAATTGTAAGGGCTAGAGCAGACAATTTCTGGCTCATTCTGATTGTGGCAAAGCCTTCTGTTACGCCAAGCGCTCCGGGTCCCCGCTCCTCCCCGGAGCGCTCGCTACACTCTCCTCACTGCAGCGCTCCGGTCAGATCCACTGACCCGGGGCGCTGCAATACCGCCTCCAGCCGGGATGCGATTCGCGATGCGGGTAGCGCCCGCTCGCGATGCGCACCCCGGCTCCCGTACCTGACTCGCTCTCCGTCAGTCCTGTCCCGGCGCGCGCGGCCCCGCTCCCTAGGGCGCGCGCGCGCCGGGTCTTTGCGATTTAAAGGGCCACTGCGCCGCTGATTGGCGCAGTGGTTCCAATTAGTGTTATCACCTGTGCACTTCCCTATATCACCTCACTTCCCCTGCACTTCCTTGCCGGATCTTGTTGCCATCGTGCCAGTGAAAGCTTTTCCTTGTATGTTCCTAGCCTGTGTTCCAGACCTCCTGCCGTTGCCCCTGACTACGATCCTTGCTGCCTGCCCCGACCTTCTGCTACGTCCGACCTTGCTTCTGTCTACTCCCTTGTACCGCGCCTATCTTCAGCAGCCAGAGAGGTTGAGCCGTTGCTAGTGGATACGACCTGGTCACTACCGCCGCAGCAAGACCATCCCGCTTTGCGGCGGGCTCTGGTGAAAACCAGTAGTGACTTAGAACCGATCCACTAGCACGGTCCACGCCAATCCCTCTCTGGCACAGAGGATCCACTACCTGCCAGCCGGCATCGTGACAGTAGATCCGGCCATGGATCCCGCTGAAGTTCCTCTGCCAGTTGTCGCTGACCTCACCACGGTGGTCGCCCAGCAGTCGCAACAGATAGCGCAACAAGGCCAACAGCTGTCTCAACTGACCGTTATGCTTCAGCAGTTACTACCACAGCTTCAGCAATCATCTCCTCCGCCAGCTCCTGCATCTCCTCCGCAGCGAGTGGCCGCTTCTGGTCTACGACTATCCTTGCCGGATAAATTTGATGGGGACTCTAAGTTTTGCCGTGGCTTTCTTTCCCAATGTTCCCTGCACCTGGAGATGATGTCGGACCAGTTTCCCACTGAAAGGTCTAAGGTGGCTTTCGTAGTCAGCCTTCTGTCTGGAAAAGCCCTGTCTTGGGCCACACCGCTCTGGGACCGCAATGACCCCGTCACTGCCTCTGTACACTCCTTCTTCTCGGAAATTCGAAGTGTCTTTGAGGAACCTGCCCGAGCCTCTTCTGCTGAGACTGCCCTGTTGAACCTGGTCCAGGGTAATTCTTCCGTTGGCGAGTATGCCGTACAATTCCGTACTCTTGCTTCAGAATTATCCTGGAATAATGAGGCCCTCTGCGCGACCTTTAAAAAAGGCCTATCCAGCAACATTAAAGATGTTCTGGCCGCACGAGAAATCCCTGCTAATCTACATGAACTCATTCACCTAGCCACTCGCATTGACATGCGTTTTTCCGAAAGGCGTCAGGAGCTCCGCCAGGATATGGACTCTGTTCGCACGAGGCGTTTCTTCTCCCCGGCTCCTCTCTCCTCTGGTCCCCTGCAATCTGTTCCTGTGCCTCCCGCCGTGGAGGCTATGCAGGTCGACCGGTCTCGCCTGACACCTCAAGAGAGGACACGACGCCGCATGGAGAATCTCTGCCTGTACTGTGCTAGTACCGAACACTTCCTGAAGGATTGTCCTATCCGTCCTCCCCGCCTGGAAAGACGTACGCTGACTCCGCACAAAGGTGAGACAGTCCTTGATGTCTACTCTGCTTCTCCACGTCTTACTGTGCCTGTGCGGATGTCTGCATCTGCCTTCTCCTTCTCTGCTGTGGCCTTCTTGGACTCCGGATCTGCAGGAAATTTTATTTTGGCCTCTCTCGTCAACAGGTTCAACATCCCGGTGACCAGTCTCGCCAGACCCCTCTACATCAATTGTGTAAACAATGAAAGATTGGACTGTACCATACGATTCCGCACGGAGCCCCTTCTAATGCACATCGGACCTCATCACGAGAGGATTGAACTTTTGGTCCTTCCCAATTGCACTTCTGAAATTCTCCTTGGACTTCCCTGGCTTCAACTTCACTCCCCAACCCTGGATTGGTCCACTGGGGAGATCAAGAGTTGGGGGCCCTCTTGTTCCAAGGACTGCCTAAAACCGGTTCCCAGTAACCCTTGCCGTGACTCTGTGGTTCCTCCCGTAACCGGTCTCCCTAAGGCCTATATGGACTTTGCGGATGTTTTTTGCAAAAAACAAGCTGAGACTCTACCTCCTCACAGGCCTTATGATTGTCCTATCGACCTCCTCCCGGGCACTACTCCACCCCGGGGCAGAATTTATCCTCTGTCCGCCCCAGAGACTCTTGCCATGTCTGAATACGTCCAGGAAAATTTAAAAAAGGGCTTTATCCGTAAATCCTCCTCTCCTGCCGGAGCCGGATTTTTCTTTGTGTCCAAAAAAGATGGCTCTCTACGCCCTTGCATTGACTACCGCGGTCTTAATAAAATCACGGTTAAGAACCGCTACCCCCTACCTCTCATCTCTGAACTCTTTGATCGCCTCCAAGGTGCCCACATCTTTACCAAACTGGACTTAAGAGGTGCTTATAATCTCATCCGCATCAGAGAGGGGGATGAATGGAAAACGGCATTTAACACCAGAGATGGACACTTTGAGTATCTGGTCATGCCCTTTGGCCTGTGCAACGCCCCTGCCGTCTTCCAAGACTTTGTTAATGAAATTTTTCGTGATCTTTTATACTCCTGTGTTGTTGTATATCTGGACGATATCCTGATTTTTTCTGCCAATCTAGAAGAACACCGCCAGCATGTCCGTATGGTTCTTCAGAGACTTCGTGACAATCAACTCTATGCCAAAATAGAGAAATGTCTGTTTGAATGCCAATCTCTTCCTTTCCTAGGATACTTGGTCTCTGGCCAGGGACTACAAATGGATCCAGACAAACTCTCTGCCGTCTTAGATTGGCCACGCCCCTCCGGACTCCGTGCTATCCAACGTTTTTTGGGGTTCGCCAATTATTACAGACAATTTATTCCACATTTTTCTACCGTTGTGGCTCCTATCGTGGCTTTAACCAAAAAAAATGCTGATCCCAAGTCTTGGCCTCCTCAAGCGGAAGACGCCTTTAAACGGCTCAAGTCTGCCTTTTCTTCGGCTCCCGTGCTCTCCAGACCTGACCCATCTAAACCCTTCCTATTGGAGGTTGATGCCTCCTCTGTGGGAGCTGGAGCTGTCCTTCTACAAAAAAATTCTTCCGGGCATGCTGTTACTTGTGGTTTTTTTTCTAGGACCTTCTCTCCGGCGGAGAGAAACTACTCCATCGGGGATCGAGAGCTTCTAGCCATTAAATTAGCACTTGAGGAATGGAGGCATCTGCTGGAGGGATCAAGATTTCCAGTTATTATTTACACCGATCACAAGAACCTCTCCTACCTCCAGTCTGCCCAACGGCTGAATCCTCGCCAGGCCAGGTGGTCTCTGTTCTTTGCCCGATTTAATTTTGAAATTCACTTTCGGCCTGCCGATAAGAACATTAGGGCCGATGCTCTCTCTCGTTCCTCGGATGCTTCTGAAGTTGAACTCTCTCCGCAACACATCATTCCTCCTGACTGCCTGATTTCCACTTCTCCAGCCTCCATCAGGCAAACTCCTCCAGGAAAGACCTTTGTTTCTCCACGCCAACGCCTCGGAATCCTCAAATGGGGCCACTCTTCCCATCTCGCAGGTCATGCGGGCATCAAGAAATCTGTGCAACTCATCTCTCGCTACTATTGGTGGCCGACTCTGGAGACGGATGTTGTGGACTTTGTGCGAGCCTGCACTATCTGTGCCCGGGATAAGACTCCTCGTCAGAAGCCCGCTGGTTTTCTTCATCCTCTGCCTGTCCCCGAACAGCCTTGGTCTCTGATTGGTATGGATTTTATTACTGACTTACCCCCATCCCATGGCAACACTGTTATTTGGGTGGTCGTTGATCGATTCTCCAAAATGGCACATTTCATCCCTCTTCCTGGTCTTCCTTCAGCGCCTCAGTTGGCTAAACAATTTTTTGTACACATTTTTCGTCTTCACGGGTTGCCCACGCAGATCGTCTCGGATAGAGGCGTCCAATTCGTGTCTAAATTCTGGAGGGCTCTCTGTAAACAACTCAAGATTAAATTAAATTTTTCTTCTGCATATCATCCTCAATCCAATGGACAAGTAGAAAGAATTAACCAGGTCTTGGGTGATTATTTACGACATTTTGTTTCCTCCCGCCAGGATGACTGGGCAGATCTTCTACCATGGGCCGAATTCTCGTATAACTTCAGAGTCTCTGAATCTTCCTCCAAATCCCCATTTTTCGTGGTGTACGGCCGTCACCCTCTTCCCCCCCTCCCTACCCCCTTGCCCTCTGGTCTGCCCGCTGTGGATGAAATTTCTCGTGATCTTTCCATCATATGGAGAGAGACCCAAAATTCTCTCTTACAGGCTTCATCACGCATGAAGAAGTTCGCGGATAAGAAAAGAAGAGCTCCTCCCATTTTTTCCCCTGGAGACAAGGTATGGCTCTCCGCTAAATATGTCCGCTTCCGTGTCCCTAGCTATAAGTTGGGACCACGCTATCTTGGTCCTTTCAAAATTTTGTGCCAGATTAATCCTGTCTCTTACAAACTTCTTCTTCCTCCTTCTCTTCGTATTCCTAATGCCTTTCACGTTTCTCTTCTTAAACCACTTATCATTAACCGTTTCTCTCCCAAATCTGTTCCTCCCACTCCTGTTTCCGGCTCCTCGGACATCTTCTCCGTCAAAGAGATTCTGGCATCTAAAAAGGTCAGAGGGAAAACCTTTTTTTTAGTGGATTGGGAGGGTTGTGGTCCAGAAGAGAGATCCTGGGAACCTGAGGACAACATCCTAGACAAAAGTCTGCTCCTCAGGTTCTCAGGCTCTAAGAAGAGGGGGAGACCCAAGGGGGGGGGGTACTGTTACGCCAAGCGCTCCGGGTCCCCGCTCCTCCCCGGAGCGCTCGCTACACTCTCCTCACTGCAGCGCTCCGGTCAGATCCACTGACCCGGGGCGCTGCGATACCGCCTCCAGCCGGGATGCGATTCGCGATGCGGGTAGCGCCCGCTCGCGATGCGCACCCCGGCTCCCGTACCTGACTCGCTCTCCGTCAGTCCTGTCCCGGCGCGCGCGGCCCCGCTCCCTAGGGCGCGCGCGCGCCGGGTCTTTGCGATTTAAAGGGCCACTGCGCCGCTGATTGGCGCAGTGGTTCCAATTAGTGTTATCACCTGTGCACTTCCCTATATCACCTCACTTCCCCTGCACTTCCTTGCCGAATCTTGTTGCCATCGTGCCAGTCAAAGCGTTTCCTTGTATGTTCCTAGCCTGTGTTCCAGACCTCCTGCCGTTGCCCCTGACTACGATCCTTGCTGCCTGCCCCGACCTTCTGCTACGTCCGACCTTGCTTCTGTCTACTCCCTTGTACCGCGCCTATCTTCAGCAGCCAGAGAGGTTGAGCCGTTGCTAGTGGATACGACCTGGTCACTACCGTCGCAGCAAGACCATCCCGCTTTGCGGCGGGCTCTGGTGAAAACCAGTAGTGACTTAGAACCGATCCACTAGCACGGTCCACGCCAATCCCTCTCTGGCACAGAGGATCCACTACCTGCCAGCCGGCATCGTGACACCTTCTAGTAAACCATCTACTTGGCAGAACTAAGCAAAAAAAAAAAAAAAAAAACGCATGTTTAAAAAATTAAATTAAAGCTCACTTGGTACCTCTGAAAGTGATAGCCTATTTCTTTCAAGTAGAGTAGTACCGTTTATGTCGTTGTAAACTGCTGTTTAAGCACGCAGCAAGTCTCAGGATTGAAAAAGCACCATTTGGTCCCTGGACTACAGTTTGCAGTGGTTTTTCATAGCAGCATCCTTTTTGTAGTGTCCCTGAAATATTAGTACAGTTGAAGTCTCCAAAAGTGATTCCATTATACAGTAGAAAATATACCCATCGGGGCACTTATCTAGGGATCTAGGGAGTATTTTAACCCAGGTATCAATGTGGAGTAGGTTGTGCAAAGTAGGAAATTCCAATTTTTCTCTACAGATATGTCAAGTGGACCGATCCGCAAGAAACAGAGGTGTAAATAAGTATATGGCTATGTAGGGCTAGTCATCAAGATTCTGTTCATCCATTTTTTTTATTATTTCAATAGTCCTCTCCATAAGCAAGAGATAAGCCTGTTTGTAAATATGCAAATGCCCAGGGGACATTCCCCAGCTTAGCAATAGTCCATAAAAATCCAGCCTTTGTCCTCTTTATCACTGCCTCAGCCCACTTGGCCCACTAAAAGTCACTAGACAAAGAGGACATAAAACTTCTTATCAGGATCCTGAGCACCCCTTTTTTATATTATATTATAGTCCTCTCCATTGGTAAGGTTTAAAGAAAAACTGTTAGCAGAAAAACAATGGTTTAAATAGGCTCATGGCTAAAAAGGGCTTGTCATTATAATTTCCAGGCATACATTTTTTGTCTCCACAGCCCTTTCCACCGCCAATATGTCAACCTTTTTGTTATTATGTAAATGAGGCTTAAAAGTCCAGGGGGCTTTCCACCAGCAAGGTAAAAGCCCAGGTAAGTCCAACCCATCTCTTCTTTTTCACCACCTCAGTACCCGCCTGCATCTGCCTATCCCATTTGACTGACAGCCACTAGATAAATAGGACTTGGGCTAGACTTAACTGGTCTCTTACCCAGGAAAGGACTATGGAGACAAAAAAGGAATGTCTGGAATCATGATGACTAGCCTTGTCTTACCATGTGACAGGTCTGCTTTTAATGCGCAATATGCTGTGCATAGTTTTACCAATGGAGATACACACCCATGAGGATGGGTTTATGTAGTATTTCTGTTGGTATTTTGGTCACTATTTTGTTCAGTATTTTCATCAAAACACCAGGAGTGGATCCAAAACACAGAAAAAGGTGTACTTGTTCTATTATAGTTTTTCTCTGTGTTGCTTTCACTGCTGGTTTTGGTTAAAAAATACTGTCTGAAAAACTACATATCTTAAAAGTGAATAACGTTTTTATCTATGGAATGCCTTTTTGTGAGTGTATACTTGAAACTAAAAGTCTGATCGGTGAGTGCAGGATTCATTTTAGCTTTCAGCATCTGCTTTTGTTAAGTCCATAGTCTATATGATTCCTAGCATCTTCAGACTACTCTATATGTGGATTCACCCTAATGACCTGCTGAGCAAGTCCATAGCGCTGTGAACTCTGACTGTCCAGCTATCCAGTGATGCCGTACAAGTTCCTTTTTGATACTTAAAAATGAGATTAACAGAAGCTCAATTTTCAGATGTGTTAAAAAAAAAGTGGGAGGGGGGGAGGAAATGTCATTCAAGCAAAGGTAAAGGATCGTAACAGGAATAAATGCCTATGTGATAAACAGGACCAAGGCAATATTTTCCATGGAATGGCCGCAAAATAAACACACAGAGGACAATTTAAAAAGACTCCAGACTGTTGGTCCATGGTTTTGAGGTCAGACTCCAGCAATGGAGACAACCAAAATACTAGTTGTAGGAATGATCCAGGTAGTCAAGTGGCTGCAACACCTTTAATAGGTCCATCAGAAGGAGGCAATCAAAACAAAAGAAACAAAAAAGGCGATGTCAAGAGGAACAAGTCTCCTGGAGTTGGTAGGAATCAGTGATCTTGAAGACACCACAGGTAAGCCTTCAGCAACAACTGTTAAAATGAAGTCATTAATTTTACACAGTAACAATTGTCAAATGATTGCCATACATTATCAGAGAAAAGGAATTTTTGCATATATATCAACTTGGATTCTGCTTCTTTTGTTATGGATATACACAGAGTGCAGCTCACTTGAAAGTAAATAAGTGGGAGAAACCCCACTATTGCATGGAGAGAATGTTGCAAAAGTTAGAACTCTGTTGGAATTACAGGGGTGAATATAACAAGAATCGGCACAACCTGTAATTGTAAAGTAGGATTTCAACCTGCTTTTGGAGCTCCACTTAACGCCTCAAAAGCAACATTGTTCAAATGTAGATATGTGGGGAAATAACACAAAAATAACAGTTATTGTATAGCACCCAGTTGGGCAAACACTCATGAATCCATGGATATTCCATTTCTGTTTATTTTATTCTTTAAGGGGCAGTATAATACATTTTCTTAAATAGTAGATACAGACACAGTGTGCTGCAGTCTATGCCTCTGTCTGACTCTCCCAGCCATGGACGCAACAGCGTTTTGGGGGCGGACCCTCTTAGTCACGCATAACTAAGGGGGTCCGCCCCCAAAACGCTGTCGCATTCATGGCTGGTAGAGTTAAATAGAGGTAAAGACTGCAGCATGCCGTGTCTGTATCTACTATTTAAGAAAATTTGTTATACTGCATTTAAAGAATAAAAGAAACAGAAACGGAATATCCATGGATCCGTAAGTGATTATCCAACCTGGTTGTGTTAAACTCACCGCAGTCAACTGGAACTCGGGAGGAAGTTAATCCGCTGAACCACAGTAGTAGGGCCGTGCCAGGGAGCGGAGTCTAAGGTGCTGCTGGTTTTCACCAGAGCCCGCCGCAAAGCGGGATGGACTTGCTGCGGCAGGCGGCTACCCCTGGCACGACTCAACCACACAGGTGGCTGAGGTGATGCAAGGTACAGAAGGGATGAGACAGGACGTAGTCTGGGTAGCAGGAGGTCAGGGCAGGTGGCACAGAAGCTTAAACAGAAACAAAGCAGAAGGCCAGTAGGCAGGCGGCAGGTCACGGAATGCAAGGTCTGGTACACGGCAAGGAAACACAGTATAACGCTTTCACTAAGGCACTGGGACAAAACAAAGATCCGGCAGGGGTATGTGGGAGGTGCAGAAACTTATAAGTGTTACTCAGGTGTAAACCATAATTACGGGTGCACTGGCCCTTTAAATCTAAGAGCTCTGGCACGCGCGCACCCTAGGAGGCGGGGGCACGCACGCCGGAGCTGAGAGGAAGCAGCAGAGGACTGAGGTGAGTGACGGGCTGGTATCCGCATGTGGGTGCATCCCGCCATGCGAATCCCAGCCCCGCCAGCTGGGGAAGAGAGGGGGACAAAGCACTCACGGCCAGAGTGAGTGGCTGAGCATGAGTTGTCACAGATGCTATATAATAACTGTTATTTTTGTGTTATTTCCCCACATATCTACATTTGAACGGAATTACAGGGGTGGACATAGAATTGAATAGAGCGCAGAATAATCGCCTCAAAGGGGGGTCCATCTAACCCCCCCTTGCCTGCTGGCTCCACTAGAGATATATTCTTTCAAAATGTACTAAAAGACTCTCATATACCCCACATCAGTTCCAAATATGATGTTAGGTGAAAAACAGACACTTAAATGGTTAAAATCCAGAGATGATATAGGGGTAAAGCCATCATACAGGGGGACAATGTTGTACTCATCCCCAGGAAATATAACATAACTAAATTAGAAAGGCAGTCAAATGATGTACAAACATACAGAATCCTTGATAAACACCCACTTTTGACTATCTTACTAAGATACGATCCATACTTAGGAGGAAATTGTAAAGGGAACCGTTCTCAGAAAAATTTGTATCCAAACTATTGGTGGAATATCCTAAAAACCGTACTGGTATTGGGTCCCCAAAGTCCATAAATCTGTGAAGCGACCTCCAGGTGTTTCATTGACCAATTTTCCGCAGCAGATTACTTTGACCACAATGGAGTATGCTGCGGATATTCCTCCTGGGTGAACATACCCTAAGGCTGGGTTTATATTTGCCATTTTTGTATAAAGAATACACCAAAAAATGCCTTACTTAATGCACAGTGATTTTTTTGGGCCCAAAAAAAGCTACAATCACATGTTAGATGAGAGTCATTAGGGAAATATAAAACGTTATACCCACATGGGTCTTCTCAACCTTTTGTGGAATTATAGGCTCAGGGGCAGGTTTTCCAAAATCACAGCATGCTAAAAAAAAAAAAACCTGTAAAAGAAAAAAAAAAACCTGTAAAAGAAAAAAAGCTGTAAAAGAAAAAAAAGCTGCAAAAGAAAAAAAAAATTATTTTAACAATAAACTGGACTTTTGTGACATTTTACTGTGGTGGCTAACTGGGGTAATGTGACTGGAATAAAGGTTGTGACACCAGTGTAGTCTTGACCTACACAATCCAAGGGTAGTAGCTTCCTGGGCCAAGCACTGGGTTACAGAAACTACTTAACGTGCTTCTGACTGGAATGGATGACTTGGTCAGCTGAATCCTGTGAAGGATGTTGTCGCTCTGGAAGAGATTAGTGCTGCAACAGGACTTCCTTAGGCCTGTCCTCATGTGGTTAAGTACAGGTCCACAGCAGAGGTCTACATGTAATCTCAACTCTCTCTTGTCTTCTCACTAGACTCCTCACACAACTAACTTGCTGCTCCCAGTCTAGCCAGACTTATGGGACAGCGGGGCAGCAGCCCTGATTGGCTGAAGCAAACATGTGATCCCCTTAGCATCCATGCACAGACAGGTTAACCCCTTAGGGCACAATAAAACATAAACGTGTATTGAAAATATATATTACAGTGCAATTAATAAAGCATTTAAACCTGAGTAGTGGTCCCGGAGCAGACACACTAGGTAACATCCACCGGACCGGTCAGGGAGACTGGTTTGTTCCACACTGGGACACCACGTTACAGCTCATAAAACAGACCAAAATATGTGTGTGAACACAGTCACATACTTATCCTATATATCATGGTAGCCAGTGTTTTGTTTGATATTCTATTAAGTGTAGGTAGTGTTACTTATATGCTCAAAAGACACGTACTCAAACTTCAAAGGAAGATATGTACATTATTATGCAGCTATTTACAACAAAGTACATAACCCAGATTGTACCCTCTACCTTTCATAATAAAGTGACCCCATGGCACAATCTTTGTGGAGTGTACATGTTCTCCCAGTTTGGGTATGTTTTTTGTAGGTTTACTAGTTTCTGCTAACAGTCATACCAGCTAAATCTAAAATGTAGAAATAGGGATTTAAAATTTATTAGAATATATACATATTCTAGGAACCTGTGGGATTTGGCACTAGCCAATAACAACAGACAGAACTTTCAGCTAGAATTTAGCAAAGGCAGATAGAGAACTTTTATTATTTCAAAACCCAAGTTTCTGTCCGTTTTCACCAGAGATCCTGTTGGCTCCTCTCTACAACAGAAAGTCCTTACTTCAGAGGAGCACAAGTTAAAAATATATTGCAAAGTAAATGGTCTGAACGTACAAAAATGAAAGGGGTATTAATATTTGATAATGTTATGGCGTATTAGTAGAATATGCCCCACCATTATGTTCAGTGGAGGTTTGACTGCTGGAAGAAAGGGACTATGGTTGAATAAAGCCATGTTGTAGGTCCCATCACAGTGAATAGAAGGGAACATGGCTGTGCAGGAAAAAGACTTTGCCACTAGGTTTATATTGCCCTACATGAAGGCAGTATGACCTGACCCTGACAGACACTGAAAACAGACATATAGGGCAGCATAAACCTACTGACAAAGTCCCTTTAAAAAGGACCAGTGTTCAGTCCAAAAAAAATTAGTGTCTATATCACCTCGTAGCCTTAGACTATGCCCCTGCTCCCAAGATATAAGGAACATCATTGCAAAATGGGGTGTTAGGATAAGGGATTTCCAGCGAATTTCATTTTGAAGCTCCTAATCCCACTCCTAAAGCTTAGCATTTACACTCCATTTTACAATAAAGTTACCACCTATATGACAAGAAAATTCAATGAAAAGTACTGATAGTCAGCCAAAACATAAAACCCTTACATCTTGGAAACTGGTGGTGGGGGGGAGTTAAACATGCCTTTGGAATCAGAGAACTGAGATTTTTTGTACTTACTTTTTTGTCTTTAAAACAATGGGAATAATCCTTCAACCCTTTCACAACACATGACTTACAGGTATATCATATGCTACATCAGGGACTACAACAGGAGCTGAGCTTGTATCATAGAGAGCGGGTGCGATGACGCAGATGATGATCACTTAACCTGTTAAATGTCACTAGTCAATAGTGACTGTGGCATTTCAAAAATACACATAATTGCTGCCAGGGTTTCAGGACTGCAATGCAATCACAGGCTGACGGTCAGTTAATATGGCAGGTTACAGTACGCTTAAAAAAACGTATTGGAGTAAAACACCAGCCGGTGATTACTTTTGGCTGTCCTTTAGTAGGCCCTTGACAGATTAACAGGCACAAAATAGTACACCACTTAGATGTAGGTATGTGGTATGCACTTATGAGGGCAGAAAAATGCACTACTGTACACTTCAAAAATTATTTGAGTAAAACACCAGCCAGTGATTATTTTTTGCTGTCCTTTCACAGCATGTAGGCTCTCGACAGATTAACAGGTACAAAATAGTACACTATTTAGATGTAGGTATGTGGTATGCACTTTTGAGGGCAGAAAAATGCGCTACAGTAGGCTTAATAAACGCATTGGAGTAAAACAGCAGCCGGTGATTACTTTTGGCTGTCCTTTCCTTTACAGATTAACAGGTACAAAATATTCGCAATGATTTTCATGAAATATTCGATTTGCAACGAATGCGAATATCGCAGCTTTTCTATTGCGCAAATCGCTTCATTAAACTCCATTACTGCGGTCCAGGCTCCAGGGTATCTAAAATGGCGGATCCACAAGTCCGTACATGGGGCAAGGAATGCTGGGAAGGCAGAAAGGGAAGTAGGCGGGATGACCCTGAATCACATATAGGATGCAGCCTATCAGCAGCCAGTCACCCCTGTGATGTCACAGCCCTATATATTCGGCAGCCATTTTGTGGCTCATCATTTTATTCATTACACTGCATAGAGATAGGACGGACATCGATGTGTGTGTGTTATACAGAAAAGCTTGCTGCAGCAGCATTTCACCTCTTAGTAACCTCAGCCTTCTGTAGGACACAGAGCAAAGCATTTTCTAACAAAAATTAATTCTTACTGCAGCGATTAACCCCTCAGTCACTGTGAACAGCATTGTATTACAGAGAGGGGCAGAGAGCTGTGTGTTGTCTCAGTTGCAGAAACATTTTCACAGGAGGGAGAAATAATTTTTTTAGGGCAAATCTGTGTCTTTGTTCCACAGCAACTGGTCTGCTGGTTATACTAGTCTGTAGACTGTATAATCCATACCCAGCAGTCCATTCCTAATAGTACTTGAGAGAGAGTCTTTTTGCAATTTTAGGTTTATTACACAGTGACTGTGTCTGCAGCATTGTTGTGTACTGCTGGTGCTGTGGGCAATTTTTTTTTTTTACCACATACCTACATCTAAGTGGTGTACTATTTTGTACCTGTTAATCTGTGAAGGAAAGGACAGCCAAAAGTAATCACCGGCTGCTGTTTTACTCCAATGCGTTTATTAAGCGTACTGTAGCGCATTTTTCTGCCCTCAAAAGTGCATACCACATACCCACATCTAAGTAGTGTAGTATTTTGTACCTGTTAATCTGTCGAGAGCTTACATACTGTGAAAGGACAGCCAAAGTAATCACTGGCTGGTGTTTTACTCAAATAATTTTTGAAGTGTACAGTAGTGCATTTTTCTGCCCTCATAAGTGCATACCACATGCCTACATCTAAGTGGTGTACTATTTTGTGCCTGTTAATCTGTCAAGGGCCTACTAAAGGACAGCCAAAAGTAATCACCGGCTAGTGTTTTACTCCAATACGTTTTTTTAAGCGTACTGTAATGCACTTTTTCGGCCCTGTTTGTTCCACCACAAATGGTCTGCTGGTTATACTAGTCTGTAGATGGTATACCCAGCAGTCCATTCCTAATAGTCTGTGAAAGAGTGCAATTTTGTGTTAAGTACACAGCGACTGTGGGCTGCAGCACTGTTGTGTACTGCTGATGTTGTGCAAAAATAAGTTTTTTAATCGTACTGTACCACATTTTTCTGCCCTCATAAGTGCATATCACATACCTACATCTAAGTAGTGTACTATATTGTACCTGTTAATCTGTCAAGGGCCTAGATACTGTGAAAGTCCAGGCAAAAGTACTCACCGGCTGGTGTTGAACTCAAAAACTTTTTTAAGCATACTGTATCGCATTTCATTTTTCAAAGTGAAAGGCATGACCTCCTGGTATCAGCTAGTCGTGTCTTGACCAGCAATCCATCTGCCATCATCGATTGGTTAACACGGTCATCCACTTCATCACAAGTGACATCTGATACCCCCAGTCAACAGTCGATGGGTTCCTCAGACACAACCCTCAGTTGGCATAGCCCGGGAGCAGTCCCTGTCCTCCCATTGCCTCTGTCCTATGCTGTTCCCTCCCCTAAAGAAGTATCTTATGCTGTGGGGTCAGCTCCACTATTCAGTGAGGACCATCTAATAGAGGACAGTCAGCAGCTACTGCCCAGCCAAGAGGTGGAGGAGACATCTGCCGCTTCCCACGCTAGGCAGGAAAGTAGTGATGAGGAGAGTGACGTGGGAGGCGGTGTTGCCAGGGTACAGGGTCCTGAAGCAGACACTGTGGAGGAACCTGAGGAGGACATCAGTGACGTGCAGACACGTGTTAATGATGATGAAGCCGATCGCAATTGGGAGCCTGGTGCAGAAGGGGCTTCATCATCATCAGGAGAAGAGAGTTGCATGTTGCCCATGAGGCAGCAGCTGAGCCAGCAAGGTGGTAGCATGGGTGGCAGTCAGGATGGTGGCAGAAGTGGAAATTCTGGAGCCAATCATGCCCAGGGAAGACCACCTGCTTCGCGGTAGCTTACCTTCCCAGGAGGCAGTGGAACAGGGGTTCCTGGAGACAGCAGCAGTAGCAGTCAATTAATGCAGACTGTTGGTGGGAAAATCAAGCATCCGGAGGAGGTTCCCATAGCCACATGCAAGATATGTCGGCAGAAGGTGAAGCGTGGCCAGGGTCCCAATGTTGGCACCACGGCCCTGCGTCAACATATGCTTCGCCACCATAAAGCGGCCTTGGAGAACCATGGCTCCGATGTTGTGGTCCAGCCTGCTGCATCACCCAGCGGCACGCTGCTCCCTCTTTCAGCCAGCCAAGGCTTGACCACCTCAGCAGAAGGGAGCTGTGTGTCATACCCTCTTTCTGTCGCTCCAGATGCTCCTGCTCCTCCTACTTTTAGTCAGCCATTCCGCCAACAATCCATCGGCGAAGCCATGTCCACGGGGCAACAGTATGCACCCACTCATCCAATGGCGCAGAAACTGAATGCGCTCCTGTTTAAGTTTCTGGTGCTGCAATCCCTCCCTTTTCAAGTGGTGGACTCTGCACCTTTCAGAGAACTGATAGCTTGTGCCGAGCCGAGGTGGAGAGTCCCAAGCTGTCATTTCTTTGCGAAGAAGGCAGTACCAGTCCTGCACAATTTGCTGCAAGAGAAGGTGGGCCAGTCCTTGAGCCTGTCAGTGTGTACCAAAGTGCACTACAGTGCCGACTTGTGGAGCTGTAACTATGGTCAGGGACAATACATGTCCTTTACGGTTCACTGGGTGAATGTGGTTCCTGCACAGCCACAACACCAACTTGGACATGTCGTTGGTCCTGTGACAGTGTGCAACTCTGCCTCCTCATCCTCCACGATGTTGTCAGCCTCTACTGCCCAGACAAGTCTTAGTGGCACTTCAGCATACCATGTGGCGGTGTCACGCTGTTCTTCACATGGTTTGCCTTGGCGAACAGAGTCACACAGGAGAGGAACAGCTAAAAGTAATTCGTAAAGAAATTGGAGCATGGCTTACTCCACGAAAACTGGAAATGGGAATAATGGTGACTGACAATGGGAAGAACATATTGCATGCGCTGTGACTGGGAAGGCTGAGCCATGCGCCCTGCATGGCACACATGTTCAATCTGGTTGTGAAGCAGTTTCTGAAGTGTTCCCCCCATTTGCAAGACATCCTAACAATGGGAAGGAAACTTTGCATGCACTTCAGGCACTTGTACACCACAAGGCACACCCTCCTTGAGCTGCAGCGTCAGAACAGTATCCCCCAACATAGTCTGATTTGTGACGTTGCCACATGTTGGAATTCCACCCTCCATATGTTGTACCGACTGTACGAACAGAGAAAAGCTATCACCGATTTCTTGATGATCCAAGCGGATAGGGGTACTCCCCTGTGTAACTTCAATGTGAACCAGTGGCAGCTCATATGTGACACCTACCGTTTGCTCAGGCCCTTGGAGAAAGCCACATTATTAGTAAGTCACCAGGATTACAGGATGAACAACATCACTCCACTGCTTCATTTCACGTGTTGGAAACAATGGCTGGTCAGGGCACTGGAGACGTGGCACCTACATCTCATGGCCACATGAGCCCTGTGGGGGCAGAACTTGAGGAGGAGGGGGAGGGGCACAGTGGCGCACAGTTTAGGTTTCGCCAAATGGACGTTTTTTCTAGTAATCTGACAGGAGAGGAAGAGCAGGAGCAGCCAGAGGAGCTAGAGGGTTATGAGGAAGGCGAGACAGAGGACCATCCATACTCTTGCAGGTCTTAATCGGTGGGCCCCCTGCGATCACCTTCCACTTCCATGGCTGCTGGGGAGGGGTGGGGTGGCAGGAGCAGTACCAGCTCCATCAGCAGCAGCCTGAGTCTACAGTCGCTGATGAGTACCTTCAGCCGCATAGTGAAGCAACTCATCAGCAGCAGGTACACCTGGAGCAAGAACTGAACCAGCAGGTGGTGGCATACCTTGACATGCCCATACCAACACACCTTGAAGATCCGCTGGACTTTTGGGCAGCCAAACTTGATTTGTGGGCGCAACTAGCAGAGTTTTCCCTGGAAAAGTTGTCCTGCCCGGCCAATAGTGTGCCATCAGAGCAGGTGTTTAGTGCGGCGGGGGCCAGAGTCACCCCAAGAAGAACTCGTCTGTCCACGTAAAATGTGGAGAGACTGACCTTTGTGAAGATGAATCAGGCATGGATCAGCCAGGATTTTCAACCACCAATGCCTGATTCATCAGAGTAGATTGACCATGGTGCCACACCAACACTTCACAAATAGGGATAGTGCCAAACAGATTTTAGGCGCTGCTCCCCAGTTACAAACATTCCTCTGCATCAGACCTTTTTTCACCTACCTTCGTCACCGGGTACTAATATTGCCACCCACCGCACCACTCTGTCACCGGGTCACTTTCAGGACTCCTGATGCTGCTGTTGCCACTTCCAGGCTGGCTCATTCAGCCACTATATGGTCTTTTCTCATGCTTCAGTCAACTCCAGGCCGTGCCTTTCAGAAACGATATTGCCTTTTAATGCTTCAGCTACCGCCAGGCTGTGTAATTTAGCCACTATATGGTCTCCTCATGTTTCAGCCACCTCCAGGCTGTGCCATTCAGCCACTATTTGGTCTCTTCATGCTGCCACAAACTCCAGGCTGTGCTATTCAGACACTATATGGTCTCATGCTTCAGCTACCTCCAGGCTGTGCCATCCAGCCACTATATGGTCTCCTTATGCTTCAGCCACCTCCAGGCTGTGCCATTAAGACGCTTTATTGTCTCCTCATGCTTCAGCTACCTCCAGGCTGTGCCATTCAGCCACTATATGGTCTTCATGCTTCAGCCACCTCCATGCTGTGTCATTTAGCCACTATATGGTCTCTTCATGCTGCCACAAACTCCAGGCTGTGCCATTCAGACACTATATGGTCTCCTCATGCTTCAGCCACCTGCAGGCTGTAACATTCAGCCACTATATGGTCTCCTCATTCTTCAGCCACCTCTAAGGTGTGTCATTCAGCCACTATATGATCTCTTCATGCTGCCAATACCTCCACGCTGTGTCATTCAGCCAGTATAAAGTCTCCTCATGCTTCAGCCACATCCAAGCTGTGTCATTCAGCCACTATATGGTCTACTCATGCTGCCAACACCTCCACACTGTGTCATTCAGCCACTATATGGTCTCCTCATGCTTCAGCCACATCCAAGCTGTGTCATTTAGCCACTATATGGTCTCCTCATGCTGCCAACACCTCCAGACTGTGTCATTTAGCCACTATATGGTCTCCTCATGCTGCCAAAACCTCCACGGTGTGTCATTCAGCCACTATATTGTCTCCTCATGCTGCCAACACCTCCAGGCTGTGTCATTTAGCCACTATATGGTCTCTTCACGCTGCCAACACCTCCACGCTGTGTCATTCAGCCACTATATTGTCTCCTCATGCTTCAGCCACATCCAAGCTGTGTCATTCAGCCACTATATAGTCTACTCACGCTGCCAACACCTCCAGGCTGTGTTATTTAGCCAATATATGGTCTTTCATGCAGCCAACAGTTCCATGCTGTGTCATTTAGCTACTATATGGTCTCCTCATGCTGCCAACACCTCCAAGCTGTGTCATTCAGCAACTATATGGTCTCCTCATGCTTAAGCCCCATCCAAGCAGTGTCATTCAGCAACTAAATGGTGTCCTCATGCTGCCAACACCTCCATGCTGTGTCATTTAGCCAATATATGGTCTTTTCATGCTGCCAACACCTCCACACTGTGTCATTCAGCCACTATATGGTCTCCTCATGCTTCAGCCAAATCCAAGCTGTGTCATTTAGCCACTATATGGTCTCCGCATGCTGCCAACACCTCCAGACTGTGTCATTTAGCCACTATATGGTCTCCTCATGCTGCCAAAGCCTCCACGTTGTGTCATTCAGCTACTATATTGTCTCCTTATGCTGCCAACACCTCCAGGCTGTGTCATTTAGCCACTATATGGTCTCTTTATGCTTCAGCCACATCCAAGCTGTGTCATTTAGCCACCATATGGTCTCCTTATGCTACCAACACCTCCATGCTGTGTTATTTAGCCACTATATGGTCTCCTCATGCTGCCAACATCTCCAAGCTGTGTCATTCAGCCACTATATGGTCTTTTCATGCAGCCAACAGTTCCACGCTGTGTCATTTAGCTACTATATGGTCTCCTCATGCTGCCAACACCTCCAGGCTGTGTCATTTAGCCACCATATGGTCTCCTCATGCTACCAACACCTCCATGCTGTGTTATTTAGCCACTATATGGTCTCCTCATGCTGCCAACATCTCCATGCTGTGTCATTCAGCCACTATATGGTCTCCTTATGCTTCAGCCACATCCAAGCTGTGTCATTTAGCCACTATATGGTCTCCTTATGCTGCCAACACCTCCACGCTGTGTCATTCAGCCACTATATGGTCTCCTCATGCTTCAGCCACATCCAAGCTATGTAATTCAGCCACTATATGGTCTCCTCATGCTGCCAACACCTCCATGCTGTGTCATTCAACCACTATATGGTCTTTTCATGCAGCCAACAGTTACACGCTGTGTCATTTAGCCACTGTATGGTCTCCTCATGCTGCCAACACCTCCAGGCTTTGTCATTTAGCCACTATATGGTCTTTTCATGCAGCCAACAGTCACACGCTGGGTCATTTAGCCACTATATGGTCTCTTCATGCTGCCAACACCTCCAAGCTGTGTCATTCAGCCACTATATGGTCTCCTCATGCTTCAGCCACCTCCAGGCTGTGCCATTAAGACGCTTTATTGTCTCCTCATGCTTCAGCTACCTCCAGGCTGTGCCATTCAGCCACTATATGGTCTTCATGCTTCAGCCACCTCCATGCTGTGTCATTTAGCCACTATATGGTCTCTTCATGCTGCCACAAACTCCAGGCTGTGCCATTCAGACACTATATGGTCTCCTCATGCTTCAGCCACCTGCAGGCTGTAACATTCAGCCACTATATGGTCTCCTCATTCTTCAGCCACCTCTAAGGTGTGTCATTCAGCCACTATATGATCTCTTCATGCTGCCAATACCTCCACGCTGTGTCATTCAGCCAGTATATGGTCTCCTCATGCTTCAGCCACATCCAAGCTGTTTCATTCAGTCACTATATGGTCTCCTCATGCTGCCAACACCCCCACGCTGTGTCATTTAGCCACTATATGGTCTCCTCATGCTGCCAACACCTCCACGCTATGTCATTAGCCACTATATGGTCTCCTCATGCTGCCAACACCCCCAGGCTGTGTCATTTAGCCACTATATTGTCTTTTCATGCTGCCAACACCTCCACTTTGTGTCAATTAGCCACTATATGGTCTCCTCATGCTGCCAACACCTCCACGCTGTGTCATTTAGCCACTATATGGTCTCTTTATGCTTCAGCCACATCCAAGCTGTGTCATTTAGCCACCATATGGTCTCCTTATGCTACCAACACCTCCATGCTGTGTTATTTAGCCACTATATGGTCTCCTCATGCTGCCAACATCTCCAAGCTGTGTCATTCAGCCACTATATGGTCTTTTCATGCAGCCAACAGTTCCACGCTGTGTCATTTAGCTACTATATGGTCTCCTCATGCTGCCAACACCTCCAGGCTGTGTCATTTAGCCACCATATGGTCTCCTCATGCTACCAACACCTCCATGCTGTGTTATTTAGCCACTATATGGTCTCCTCATGCTGCCAACATCTCCATGCTGTGTCATTCAGCCACTATATGGTCTCCTTATGCTTCAGCCACATCCAAGCTGTGTCATTTAGCCACTATATGGTCTCCTTATGCTGCCAACACCTCCACGCTGTGTCATTCAGCCACTATATGGTCTCCTCATGCTGCCAACACCTCCAGGCTGTGCCATTTATCCACTATATTGTCATTTCATGCTGCCAACACCTCCACTTTGTGTCAATTAGCCACTATATGGTCTCCTCGTGCTGCCAACACCTCCTCACTGTGTCATTTAGCCACTATATGGTCTCCTCATGCTGCCAACACCTCCACGTTGTGTCTTTCAGCCACTATATGGTCTCCTCGTGCTGCCAACATCTCCTGGCTGTGTCATTTAGCCACTATATTGTCTTTTCATGCTGCCAACACCTCCACTTTGTCTCAATTAGCCACTATATGGTCTCCTCATGCTTCCAACACCTCCACGCTGTGTCATTCAGCCACTATATGGTCTCCTCATGCTTCAGCCACATCCAAGCTGTGTCATTTAGCCACCATATGGTCTCCTCTTGCTGCAACACCTCCAAGCTGTGTCCTTCAGCCACTATATAGTCTCCTCATGCTTCAGCCCCCTCCAAGCTGTGTCATTCAGCCACTATATGGTCTCCTCATGCTGCCAACATCTCCATGCTGTGTCATTCAGCCAGTATATGGTCTCCTCATGCTACCAACACCTCCAAGCTGTGTCATTCAGCCACTATATGGTCTCCTCATGCTGCCATCACCTCCACGCTGTGTCATTCAGCCACTATATCATCTCCTCATGCTGCCAACATGTCTACGCTGTGTCATTCAGCCACTATAACGTCTCCTCATGCTTCAGCCACATCCAAGCTGTGTCATTCAGCCACTATATGGTCTACTCATGCTGCCAACACCTCCACACTGTGTCATTCAGCCACTATATGGTCTCCTCATGCTTCAGCCACATCCAAGCTGTGTCATTTAGCCACTATATGGTCTCCTCATGCTGCCAACACCTCCAGACTGTGTCATTTAGCCACTATATGGTCTCCTCATGCTGCCAAAACCTCCACGGTGTGTCATTCAGCCACTATATTGTCTCCTCATGCTGCCAACACCTCCAGGCTGTGTCATTTAGCCACTATATGGTCTCTTCACGCTGCCAACACCTCCGCGCTGTGTCATTCAGCCACTATATTGTCTCCTCATGCTTCAGCCACATCCGAGCTGTGTCATTCAGCCACTATATAGTCTACTCACGCTGCCAGCACCTCCAGGCTGTGTTATTTAGCCACTATATGGTCTTTCATGCAGCCAACAGTTCCATGCTGTGTCATTTAGCTACTACATGGTCTCCTCATGCTGCCAACACCTCCAAGCTGTGTCATTCAGCAACTATATGGTCTCCTCATGCTTAAGCCCCATCCAAGCTGTGTCATTCAGCAACTATATGGTGTCCTCATGCTGCCAACACCTCAACGCTGTGTCATTTAGCCAATATATGGTCTTTTCATGCTGCCAACACCTCCACACTGTGTCATTCAGCCACTAAATGGTCTCCTCATGCTTCAGCCAAATCCAAGCTGTGTCATTTAGCCACTATATGGTCTCCGCATGCTGCCAACACCTTCAGACTGTGTCATTTAGCCACTATATGGTCTCCTCATGCTGCCAAAGCCTCCACGTTGTGTCATTCAGCTACTATATTGTCTCCTTATGCTGCCAACACCTCCAGGCTGTGTCATTTAGCCACTATATGGTCTCTTTATGCTTCAGCCACATCTAAGCTGTGTCATTTAGCCACCATATGGTCTCCTTATGCTACCAACACCTCCATGCTGTGTTATTTAGCCACTATATGGTCTCCTCATGCTGCCAACATCTCCAAGCTGTGTCATTCAGCCACTATATGGTCTTTTCATGCAGCCAACAGTTCCACGCTGTGTCATTTAGCTACTATATGGTCTCCTCATGCTGCCAACACCTCCAGGCTGTGTCATTTAGCCACCATATGGTCTCCTCATGCTACCAACACCTCCATGCTGTGTTATTTAGCCACTATATGGTCTCCTCATGCTGCCAACATCTCCATGCTGTGTCATTCAGCCACTATATGGTCTCCTTATGCTTCAGCCACATCCAAGCTTTGTCATTTAGCCACTATATGGTCTCCTTATGCTGCCAACACCTCCACGCTGTGTCATTCAGCCACTATATGGTCTCCTCATGCTGCCAACACCTCCAGGCTGTGCCATTTATCCACTATATTGTCATTTCATGCTGCCAACACCTCCACTTTGTGTCAATTAGCCACTATATGATCTCCTCGTGCTGCCAACACCTCCTCACTGTGTCATTTAGCCACTATATGGTCTCCTCATGCTGCCAACACCTCCACGTTGTGTCTTTCAGCCACTATATGGTCTCCTCGTGCTGCCAACATCTCCTGGCTGTGTCATTTAGCCACTATATTGTCTTTTCATGCTGCCAACACCTCCACTTTGTCTCAATTAGCCACTATATGGTCTCCTCATGCTGCCAACATCTCCATGCTGTGTCATTCAGCCACTATATGGTCTCCTTATGCTTCAGCCACATCCAAGCTGTGTCATTTAGCCACTATATGGTCTCCTTATGCTGCCAACACCTCCAGGCTGTGTCATTCAACCACTATATGGTCTTTTCATGCAGCCAACAGTTACACGCTGGGTCATTTAGCCACTATATGGTCTCTTCATGCTGCCAACACCTCCAAGCTGTGTCATTCAGCCACTATATGGTCTCCTCATGCTTAAGCCCATGCAAGCTTTGTCATTCAGCCACTATATGATCTCCTCATGCTGCCAACATCTCCACGCTGTGTCATTTAGCCACTATATGGTCTCCTCATGCTGCCAACACCTCCACGCTGTGTCATTCAGCCACTAGATGGTCTCCTCATGCTTCAGCCACATCCAAGCTGTGTCATTCAGTCACTATATGGTCTCCTCATGGTGCCAATACCTCCAGGCTGTGTCATTTAGCCACTATATGGTCTCCTCATGCTTCAGCCACATCCAAGCTGTGTCATTTAGCCACCATATGGTCTCCTCATGCTACCAACACCTCCGTGCTGTGTTATTTAGCCACTATATGGTCTCCTCATGCTTCAGCCACATCCAAGCTGTGTCATTCAGCCACTTTATGGTCTCCTCATACTGATGCCACCTCCAGACTCTGTCATTGTGCCGCTCTGCTGTAGTGATTCTAAAAGCGATGTCAGTAATCTGCATGTCATACAGAATAACAGTATTATTTCACTACCCCAGCACACTCCATATACGTGTTAGAAGAAAGCAACGTGTTCTACATCCCTATTGAGGCTCTCTGTAGGCCAGAAATAGCAGTTTTTAATATAGATTCACCGCAAATAAATTCGGATTGAACCAAATTTTTAAAGAAAATTTGGCGAATCAGCCGAATCGAATTTTTCAAAAGTTTGCTCATCTCTAATGGCGGGCATCCTGACAGTTTCCCTATTCTCCCAAAAAGGTGACTAATTATTTTTACATTCCTTTTGTGGGTACATAGACTATTCTTTCTATATTCTCTATTCAAATACTTTGTTCTGACTTTAAATGATGATGTTTTAGATGATGACATTGATATGGTGCTAGAATGTTTGCTATGGAGAACACCCGACTTTATGTTCTGTAGATATTTATACAACCTCATGCCTGTGGTTGCATCATGCTGTACTGTTTGTTTTTTTCTTAATTCTTGGCAAATATTTAGCACTGTAATTACAATTGTGATTCTTGGAATTGCTAGGGTTCTTCTACATAGAAATGGTCGGTATATTCTAGACACCGGTTTTTAATGCCCTGAGCTTGCACATGTATAGAATGAATTGTAAACCACTGTTTTATTGTATTTCAGTTTTTCCAAATCACAAGTGACGCTGGAGCATTAAATGCAAGTATTTAAAGGGGTACTCCACTGGTGCCAGAAAGTTGAACAGATTTGTAAACTATTTCTATTAAAAAATCTTAATCCTCCCACTACTTATCAGCTGCTCTATGCTCCACAGGAAGTTATTTTCTTTTTGAATTTCCTTTCTGTCTGACCACAGTGCTCTCTGCTGACACCTCTGTTCATTTAAGGAATTGTCCAGAGTAGTAGCAAATCCCCACAGAACACCTATCCTGCTCTGGACAGCTCCTAACATGAAAAGAGGTGTCAGCAGAAAGCACTCTGGTCAGACAGAAAGGAAATTCAAAAATAAAAGAACTTCCTGTCACGCATACAGCAGCTGATAAGTACTGGAAGGATTAAGATTTTAATAGAAGTCATTTACTAATCTGTTAAACTTTTTGGCACCAGTTGATTAAAAACCATACTTTATCCTGCAGTAACAAAAATCTTCTAAAGGGAGCAAATAAAAAAAAGATTTATTATGGGGCTAACCCTTAGTTTGCAAAATACTGTCCAGAGTAGGAGCAAATCCCCACAGAAAACCTATCCTGCTCTGGACAGTTCCTAAAATGAACAGAGGTGTCAGCAGAGAGCACTGTGGTCAGACAGAAAGGAAATTCAAAAATAAAAGAACTTCCTGTGGAGCATACAGCATCTGATGAGTACTGGAAGGATTAAGATTTTTAATAGATGTAAATTACAAATATGTTTAACTTTCTGGCACCAGTTGATTAACCCCTTAAGGACCAAGGACGTACAGGTACGTCCTTGGTCCTGCTCTTCTGATATAACGCGGGGTTACACAGTAACCCCGCGTCATATCACGGCGGGCCCGGCGTCATAGTGAAGCCGGGATCCGCCTCTAATAGCGCGCAGCGCCAATCGCGGCGCCGCGCGCTATTAACCCTTTAGCCGCGCGCTCAGAGCTGAGCCACGCGGCTAAAAGTGAAAGTGAAAGTTCCCGACTAGCTCAGTCGTGCTGTTCGGGATAGCCGCGGCTAATCGCGGCATCCCGAACAGCTGACAGGACAGCGGGAGGGCCCCTTCCTGCCTCCTCGCTGTCCGATCGCCGATTGACTGCTCAGTGCCTGAGATCCAGGCATGAGCAGTCATGCGGCAGAATCGTTGATCACTGGTTTCTTATGAGAAACCAGTGATCAACATAGAAGATCAGTGTGTGCAGTGTTATAGGTCCCTATGGGAGCTATAACACTGCAAAAAAAAGTGAAAAAAAAAAGTGAATAAAGATCATTTGAATCACCCCCCTTTTCCAATAAAAAAAAAAACACAGTGTAAATAAAAATAAAAATAAACATATATGGTATCACCGTGTGCGGAAATGTCCGAATTATAAAAATATATCATTAATTAAATCGCTCGGTCAATGGCGTGCGCGCAAAAAAATTCCAAAGTCCCAAATAGTTGATCAATAAGTCCTATCAATGCAAAAATTGTACCGTTAAAAACTTCAGATCACGGCGCAAAAAATGAGCCCTCATACCGCCCCATACACAGAAAAATAAAAAAGTTATAGGGGTCAGAAGATGACAATTTTAAACGTATTAATTTTCCTGCATGTAGTTATGATTTTTTCCAGAAGTCCAACAAAATCAAACCTATATAAGTAGGGTATCATTTTAATCGTATGGACCTACAGAATACATATCAGGTGTCATTTTTACCAAAAAATTTACTACGTAGAAACGGAAGCCCCCAAAAGTTACAAAACAGCGTTTTTTTTTCAATTTTGTCGCACAATGATTTTTTTTCCCGCTTCACCATAGATTTTTGGGCAAAATGACTGACGTCATTACAAAGTAGAATTGGTGGCGCAAAAAATAAGCCATCATATGGATTTTTAGGTGTAAATTTGAAAGAGTTATGATTTTTTAAATGCAAGGAGCAAAAAACGAAAATGCAAAAACGGAAAAACCCCTGGTCCTTAAGGGGTTAAATAAAAATTTCAGCGGGAGCGGGGTACCACTTTAAGGGAATTGTTCTGTTGCCGGTTGATATCAGAACACTGGCTTGAAAAACCATACTTAATCCTGCAATAAGAAAATTCTTCTAAAGGGGGCAAATAAAAAAAATCTAATTTTATTATGGGGCTAACCCTTAGTTTGCAAAATACTCTATATTTCATATTGAACATTACTGAATTTCTGCATATTACGAAGTGTTTGCTATAGTAAAAGTGAATGTCAAGATTTCTACATTTGTCATTCTTTTTCGGTCTATCTCATAGGCTGTTTTGCTAAAGTAAGAAGAAAGTCACATGACAGGCACACAACCATGACATACAACACTACTACAAAATGCTGATACAAGTTCTTTGATTTATTTGTAATTACAATATGCAATGAATTCAAATAAGTCATTTTAAGGCATTGTTTCCTTTAAACAAAATGTGTAAGGACAGTTACATTTTCTATGCAAATGTTCCAAAAGATAGCTCCAGTAAAATTAGTCTAAAAGAAAACTTGTCACATTGACAATACAGGCCAATCTGCAGGCAACATGTTATACAGGAGGAGGAGCAGAGCAGATTAATATAACGTTATGCAAGAAACGTTCCAGAATAATTTGTCATTTCTTCAAGTAAATCTTAGCTTATTCTGGGCTAAGAAGTCATGTGGGCGGTCCTTCTCAGTGACAGCTTTCTGTGAATAAGTATAAATACCCAGTCTATAAGTCGTCATATAAAAGAGCTGTCAATCACTGAGTAGGACCGCCCACTTGTCCACATAGCCGAGAAAGAGCAGAGATTGTCATACAAATCTATATACAGTACAGGATCAACCTGCTCAGCTTATTCTGGTCTAGAGCCTGATACCTGCAAATTGCACTTAATTCTCAATGTAACAGGTTTCCTTAACACCTTAACGACAATGGAGGAAAATGTATGTCATGGTGCCGTGGTACTTAACACACCATGACGTACATTTACGCTCCACCATGATCGCGAGCACCAGGCCGGTGTTCGCGTCACGTGCAGCAGGTCCTGGCTGCTATCAGCAGCCAGGGACCCGCTGCTAATAGCGGAAATCCGCGATCACGCGGATGTCCGCCAATAACCCCTCTACGGCAGTGCGGTACTTTAAATGGATGATCGGATCGCCCGCAGCGCTGTTGCGGGGATCCGATCATCCATAATGGTGGACGGAGGTCCCCTCACCTGCCTCTGTCCATCTCCTGGGGTCTTCTGCTCTGGTCTGAGATCGAGCAGACCAGAGCAGAAGATCAACAATAATACTGATCAGTGCTATGTCCTATGCATAGCACTGAACAGTATTAGCAATCAAATCATTGCTATAAATAGTCCCCTATGGACTATTATAGTGTATTAAAAAAAGTTTAAAAAAAAAAAGTAAAAATAAGAAAAATTCCCTCCCTCCAATAAAAACGTTAATTATCCGTAGCGTAAAAAAAAAATATTAATAAACATATTTGGTATTGCCACATGTGTAAATATCAAAACTATCAAAATAAATTGTTAATTATCCCGTATGGTGAATGGCATAAACGTAAAAAAATAAAAGAAAGTCCAAAATTGCTGCATTTTTGTCACATTTTATTCAAAAAAAAAGTGAAACCTAAGCAAAAGTGGTACCAATGAAAACTACAGTTCACGGCGCAAAGAATGAGCCCTCATACCGCCCCATATACGGAAAAATTTTAAGTTATAGGTGGTCAAAATAGGGCAATTTCAAACATACTAATTTGGTTAAAATAGTTTGAGATTTTTTTTAAGCGGTACAATTACAGAAAAACATATATCATGGGTATCATTTTAATCATATTAACCCACAGAATAAAGTGCACATGTCAATTTTACCATAGAGTGTACACCGTGAAAACAAAACCTTCCAAGATTTGCTAAATTGCAGTTTTCTTTTCAATTTTCCCACATAAATAATATTTTTGGGGTTGTGCTGTACATTTTATGGTAAAATAAGTGATGTAATTACAAAGTAAAATTGGTGACGCAAAAAAACAAGCCCTCATATGGGTCTGTGGAGGGAAATATAAAAGAGTTATGATTTTTAGAAGGTGAGGAGGAAAAAACGAAAATGCAAAAATAAAATTGGCCTGGTCCTTAAGGCCAAAATGGGCCTGGTCCTTTAGGGGTTAAAAGCCTTATAATAACTTTGTATCTTTTTCTTCTTCAAAATAGCTACGAAATTATGTGGAATATAATAAACTTCTACCTGTCTGTAGCTGGGAAATATAGAGCTTTAAAAGCTCCCAAAGAATTCAGGGAAAATGTGTCTTCTGTAGGTTCCTGAGCTCCTCCTAGAGCTAAATACAGGGAGACAGAATTTTATCATGTAACTTTATGTTTGATGGAAGAGAAGCAGGAGAATTTTATGAACCTTTGTATATGAAAGGGATTTCAACTTATATGGATTAGGTAAAAGTAAAAAAATTGCAGGGTAAGGGGAGCATTTCACTAATCGCATGCTGCCCGAGCCACGCCTGTGCCATTTTGGTTGTGGTTTTGGTTGGGAGTGGGCTTCAGCGTTAACAGAGAGGTCCATGGTAACTTGATTGCACATAGACAGATCTATCCATCAGGGCCGGAAGAAAACATCTATGACTTGAAACCCCGTTTCCAAGCAGGGTTGTGGCTGTGTTATTTCCTATATGGCACAGCTGTTCAGAGTGAAATGTATATCATTGTGATAAGGGAGCCTATTGTTTTATGCTGTCCTTGAGCATGGAACAGATGACAGGTTCCCGTTAATGTTTAGTATGTAAGGCTCCATTCACATCAGATTTTTGGTTTCTACCATGCATATAGATGCCAGAATACTATCAAACGGATAATTAAACTTATACCTTGGCATGCTAACAGGATAACCATAGGCCGCAATAGACCAGATGTAGCCTGCTTGTGACTATGTTTGGTATTTTCGTGGGATTATCATTTTGAGAAATAAAAAAAGCATAGAATACACCCTTTTGTATCTTGCAAATAAAATGTGTACCAGTGTAAAGAAGACCAAAACACATATCTCTAGAGTAGTTTTTTAGAGCATAAATGATGGTAAATCTGGCAGGTTTTTGGAGGCCATGGGGGAGATTTATCAAAACCTGTGCAAAGGAAAAGTTGCCCAGTTGCCCATAGCAACCAATCAGATTGCTTAATGCACAGGTTTTGATCAATCTCCTCCCCCCCCCCCCCATGTCCCTACCCACTAGCACTTCTGTACTTTTTTAGTGATGAGAGCAACATAAAAAGGTGAAAAACTATTACAATATTTCTATACCAAAACCTGGCATATAAGCCTTGTTTAAATTCCCCTAATGTCTAACAATAGGACAAGAACATAGTTTTGCCTTTGTATAAAACATTAGTCAGACCACACATGGACACATATTGTGTCCAATTTTGAGCACTTGTATATAAAATGGACATGGCTGAACTGGAGAGGGTGCAGAGGAGGGCAACACAGATTATCAAGTTTGAGGTTTTTTCGTTTGGAGAAAAGACATCTTAGGGGTGATCTGATTACAATGTACAAATATATGAATGGACAATACAGAGATCTTTCTAGTGACGTTTTTCCTACCTAGGCCGGTAACCATGAAAAGGGGGCATCCTCTAGAGGAGAGAAGGTTTCACCATCATCATAGATGGGGATTCTTTATTGTAAGAGCAGTGAGACTATGTAACTTTCTGCCACATGATAATCTGATGACTGGCTCTATAAACAAGTGGCTGGCCTGACATTTATGGATACTAGATTTATGGGCATTTATGGGCATAACACATATATAACATATATATATACATAATTTTTTCTTAAATACTATGTAACTATGTAAAAAAAACAGCTTATGTCTCTTGGAGGATATGTTATTAAATTAATTTGTACAGAATTTTGGACATACTCTAAAATAGAATGCTAGGAACACTTATACAATGTTAAGTTCCACACACCAAAAATATATTTAATTTACCATCGAAAAGGTTTCAGAAATCAGATATTCCCAACATGAACACTCAAAGGTCAAAATCAATCAAGAAATCACAGACTAGAGACCAATGATCAAAAAAACAATACACAAAAATATATAATAATAACGTAAAACTTACCTCTATTGTATATGCTGCAGGGTGTATTGAAAAAAGTCATATAGTTATGAAAATGTACTAGTCACTAAGGCCCTCAAGGACAATAAACCATAAGCTCAAATCTATTGTTGTACGAGGATACCTAGTAGATGTAACACACACACATATAATCTTAAAAGGCTCCATAGGCTCAACGTTATAGCCCAGATAAGGATGTCGTTATAGGGTACAAATGTTGTGCAGTTATATCCCTTTAAATACAGTACAAATCCCTCGGGTTGCAATGATATGATCAGCTTAATATTATAGACACAAGAAAAGTTATGACATGTAAACAGTGTCCCTGTAGACATCCGAAGTTATACCAACTGATAATAAAATGCAATGATAGTGCCATGAATGTTACTTATCTGTTTTGGTCATTAAGAAAGAAAGGTCAATGTTGTGCATGATGAATGAGAACCTTCCTATCCTTGCTTTGCTCCAATATGCCCTCCCCTGTGTTCAATCAAAAAATGCTGAAGATCCACACTCGTGGCACCTGGAATATCCACTAGGTATCCCTGTAACACATTAAATTTGAACTTATGGTTTATTAATCATTGTTGTTGAGGGCCTTAGTGACTGGTGATTTTTTCACATTACCTTTTTTTAAGTTATCCTGTTTTTATGCAGCATATACAGTAGAGGTTAGGTTTTAGATGATTTACTTATTTTTTGGTATTGGTTTTTGATCATTGGCCTATTGTCAAGGGTTTCTAAAAAAAAATTTAAGAAATAAGCAAAGTAGAGGCTTACTTATGCTAGATATATGACTTGATTAATTCTGCCAGAAAGCATACATTATTACAGTAATTACAGAACTTTGTTTTTGCCAGGATTTTTGTGTTAGTTCTTCAAGTATTTTTTGACCCATTACCTAATCTAGCAAGGCTGTGTACACAAATTATCTTGAACTGGAAAGGAAATGTTGTCAGTAATGTACTACATTTTGAGCTTGAACTGTAAAATTTGTACCTTGTGTCTTATTTTCTAGCTCCACATGTAAAGGGATCGGGTACAGTACAGCAATGTAAACTACATCTTGATAAAAATGGTGGATATAGGGGGAGATTTATCAAAACCTGTGTAGAGGAAGAGTTTGTGCAGTTGCCCATAGCAACCAATCAGATCACTTCTTTCAATTCTCAGAGGCCTCGTTAAAAATGAAAGAAGCGATCTGATTGGTTGCTATGGGTAACTGCACCACTTTTCCTCTACACAGGTTTTGATAAATCTCCTCAATAGTGTAAGTGGCTGGCCATGTATTTAAATAATATTAAGAATGGCTGCATTTGTTGCAAGTAAAAATAGGAAGTTCTGTGTAAATACCCCTGGCTACATATTATGTTCACTTGTTCCTAGTCTCAATTTGGAAGCTAAGGAAATGATTACCTGGGATAATCCAAATGTCACCATTAGTCCCTTTTATGTTGTGTGTGACATGTTTCAAACAAATAACTTATAGACAAGCTTTTCCTGCCTCATACGGTGGCAGTGGAGAGGGCTGTGAAACTTGTGACAGAGGTTTCCACGAGAGTATGTGGTCAAATGGCATGTTGTCGCCAAAGTCTATCTACTCTCTTATCCAGACAGGTCCTGCCCAAATTTGAGATTAAAGGTCACTTTGTTACCATCTTTCCTGCCTGCTGAAGATTACTCAGATTAGGTCGCACAACATCTGGTTAGTAAAGAGGACTTGGGAGGAGTCCAAAATACAGTTGATTTCAGACATTATTTTTCAGGATCTAAAAAAGTGAGCATGTACCTCTAATGTGCAATATAAGGGTCCTTTAAAATGATTTAAGTATTATTTTTTAACTGGCTCGAACAGAAAATGACCAGTCTACCTTTTGAGTTACATGTTATATAGACAAGTGTCAGATACATATATCATATCTGTGACAGTTGCAAATACTGAAGTGTGTGGAGATGTCTTAATGGTAGTTCTTCTTCTTTATACAGCCGTTACAACTGGTGATTCACTTCCATAAATAACGCTTAGAACTAAAGCCCATCATGTGTTGCTGGCATTTAACGGGTAGGAATAGATATCAGAAAATCCTTTGAAAAAATTAGCATGTCCAATTAAAATCACACAGTGATGCCAATGATATTCGTAGTTTATGTGTCAAATACAATAATTAACATCACATTACGGAGTGTAATCAATTATGTTTATCTCTATGAAGAATCCATCATATGCCCTCGACCGCCTGCAAAATCTATACTTGTTGTAGAGAATGTCAAGATAATTCCCTCTTCGTCCCTCTAATGGACCTATGAATGAGATTTGTATTTATAGAACACAGAAGAGGTGAACATGTGACAAATCAATAGAGTTAAATAGCAAAGCTCAGAGATTGATTTAATTAGAACAGCTTTAAATCTCTCACTTTGTAGGACTGTGTCCTTTCTATAGTACGACGAGAAAGCTTTTATCTATTATCATCCAAGAATGTGCATAAATGGATGATATTGTAATGGAAGAGCTTGATTGTGTGCTTCAAAGTGAATCAGATAACATTTCATTTCTATCAATGTGCTTTATTTCTATTTAAAAAAAAATTGAAAAATAGATATTTTCTCAAAGGAAATTGTAATAGGGGTCTTCCCAACGTATAATAACACTTGTTACAATTGTAAGTTTTGCCCCAAGGTACGCTTTGAAGCACCTTTCCACTACATTTGAAGATCTAAGTTCAGGCAAACACCTCAAGCAACAATCTTTTATGTATATTATTGTTTATGTATACTAACTATAAAGGGACAGGACATTTTATTTTACTTTTTATGATCCTATTTTATGTCAAGGACATTTGGAAATAATGATTCCAATTAGAGATGAGCAATTTTTTGAAAAATCCGATTTGGCTGATTCGCCAAATTTTCCCAAAAAATTTGGTTCGATCTGAATTTCTTCATGGCGAATTACTATTAAAAACGGCTATTACCTGGTTACAGAGAGCCTCAATAGGGGTGTAGAACACTTTGCCTTGCCATAACATTCATAGGGAGTGTGCTGGGTTAGTGAAATAATTCTGTTATTCAGTATGACATGCAGATTACAGGAATCGCTATTGGAATCACTGCCGCATCTGGATGTGGCAGTAGGGTGGGGAGACCATATGGCGTTACAATTGAAGAGATTAAATAGATTTTTATTTAATTTCATTTTAATTTATTAAATTAATACTGCCACGACACCTTTTCAAGTCCCTGCCTCTCAGCGCCCCCGACTGTGTGCGAATGTTTCAATTAATCAGTTATGGTTCATTTTTATCGCTACAGCCTGTTTCATTGGATTCTTGTGGTAATTTCAGTGATAATATATGATGACGACCAAAGGGCCTCACAATTGAAAAGATTAAAGAGATTTTTTTTAAACTAAATTGAAGATTTTGAATGGATTAATGTGTCAGCATAATCAGTTCAATGTTCCAGCAGCATGAGAAGATCACATGGCGGCACAATGACAGAGCCTGCTAATTGGAATGAGCAAACTTTAAATCCTTTTTTGAGGACCCATTGGAGGGAAAGTCTGGTGCCAGCAGCCGCAGTAATTCCAGCTCCAATAGTGTATAATTGCTGTAGTGTATAAGTTGCTGCAGTGAAAAAGCTTGTAGTTCTATCTTAAAATCGAGCTGGCGGTCCACCATGAGGCAAGCTACCTCCTGTCCAAACACCCAGCCTATCAGTGTTTCCCAGCCTGGAGGAGGCATCAGCATGAGGAGAACATATGGTGGAAGTATGACACGGCCTGGAGGTGGCATCAGCAGCATCAGGAGTCCTGAAAGTGACCTGGTGACAGAGTGGGGCGGTGGGTGGCAATACCAGTACTCCCTGACAAAGGTGGGTGAAAGAAGGAGCACTTGGCATTAGATGTGTGGCATCAGATGGGTGGCAGGATCAGAATAGTAGCTAAGGCAGGTAGGGAGAGAAAAACGGTCTCTTGTCAAAGTGTTGGTGTGCACAGGTAAGTATTGAGGATATGCATTAGGTAAAACTTAACTTTTAATAATATTCTTAGGATAAAATATATGTACCCAAATTTTTTTTAAATCAAACAAAAGGAAAGGTGTGCAAAAAACACCATGTGCCATCTACATCACCAAGTATTGATGTGATGCAAAAACCTCTAAAAGGTGGAAGGGAACAAAATATGGTCCATTGTAACAGGTGGGGGTAAAAACTTCCCCTGTAAGACCCTACTCTCGCATTATTAATTCCCTTCTTGGCAAGTGTTACTTGCCCTAAAAAGGGCGGCCCCACACAGGAACTTCTCCCTATTTCCACCTAAAAACCCTGGGAAATAGCAGGGTTTTTAGGTGGAAATAGGGAGAGGTTCCTATGTGGGGCTGCCCTTTTTAAGGTAACACTTGCATCCAAAAGGTGGAAGAGAACAATGTATGGCCCATTGTAACAGGTGGGGGTAAAAACTGCCCCTGTAAGGCCCTACTCTCACCCTATTAGTTCCCTTCTTGGCAAGTGTCAGACAGAATTTTTGAACAGTGGTCCACACCAGTGGGGTGTAAATGCCCAGTGGGGTGTAAATGTTCCACTGTTCTGGCACTATGGGGGCTTTGTAAATGCACAAGGCCCCGACTTCCATTCCAACCAAATTCTCTCTCCAAAAGCCCAATGGCGCTCCTTCTTTTCTGAGCCTTGTAGTGTGCCCGCAGAACACTTTACATCCATATATGGTGGCTTTTTCTCCTATGACCCCCTGTGAAAATGAAAAAATTTGGGGTAACAGCAGCATTTTAGTGATTTATTTTTTAAGGCTGGGGTGTTAAGGCTTACTGCACCCCTTCTTACTGTCCTTGAGGGGCGTAGTTTCCCATAAAGTGTGCCATGTGTTTTTTTTTTTTTTTTGCTGTTCTGACACCATGGGGGCTACTTAAATGCGACATGCTCCCCAAAAACCATTTTAGCAAAAATGTTGCTCTCCAAAAGCCCATTGTCACTCCTTCCCTTCTGAGCCTTCTAGTGCGCTCGCTGAGCACTTTACATCCACATATGAGGCATTCCCTTACTCGAGAGAAATGGGGTTACACATTTTTGGGGGCATTTTCTCCTTTTACCCCTTGTGAAAATGGCAACGTTGGGGTAACACCAGCATTTTAGTGAGAAAAATAAAATTTTCATTTTCACTTTCCAGTTTAACGAAAATTTGTCAATCAACTGTAGGGTGTTAAGACTCACTATACCCCTTGATACGTTCATTGAGAGGTGTAGTTTCACAAATAGTGTGCCATGTGTTTTATTTAATTTACATTTTTTTTTGCTGTTCTGGCACCATGGGGGCTTCTTTCTCGCATAGTGCAATTTCCCAGCTGGAGAAAGTGGGCATTTCCCAGCAGGCATGGCATGACTGAAGCCTGCTGGGGGACCACTTCCACCATCACATTGCTGTAGTGCTGTGATGAATAGAAGACCTCAAGCTCTGTGCAGGTTTCAGTCTGTGTTGCTATCAGTGAGGCCCTTTGCAGCTTTCAGTCTTTCACTTTCTGTGCAGCTGACAATCAAGCTCTGTGCTGAGAAACACTTCCTCTGTTCGGACTCCTGCCAGGCAGGGAGGAGACCAAACTCACTGAATTAATTGTGGCAGGGATCAGAACAGAGCCACATAGTAGCCGTATTCTATATTAAATTTTAAACATATTTATGTTGATAATTTTAAAAGCAAGTAAATGGGAAAGTGTCTGCTAATTACCCAAGGAACACTTTATTAAAAGTTTTATTTGGTGACAGGTACTCTCTTTAAGGTCATAATGGGCTTGGTCCTTAAAGAGTACCTATCATGAAAAAAACTTCAGATATGTTTTACTTTAATGTGTTGTGTCCCAGTACAGAACATGGTTCTGTACAGTCCTAAAGTCCCCTCCGGTAGAGTCCCCTTTGGTCATTATTTTGGTATTCTATTGTATATTAATTATGTACATTTGTTATAAGTATTGTACAGTGAATATAAGCTATGTGCAAAGGTTATCAGGATGTTTAAACTGTACAGGACCTTCCTAAGGTCACGAGATCTGTCATGTTATATGTGATCACCTGATACCCAGAGTTCCAGAGACACAGGTAACCACAGGCAACCAGCTACCAATGGGCTTTAGTCCAGCCCCCTGATAGATAATGGGCTGTAGTCTCCACACTAGCACTCTTAGTTCCTGCTTCTTTTCCTGGACACTAAAGCAAGCACAAGTCCTGTACAAGTCAAGTCCAGAACAGTCAGACCAAAGCCTATAAACCTGCAATCACATCTAATCTGTAAGTCTTCTATGTCTACAAGTCAAGCCTCTACTGTCCCTACCAAAGCCATCACAGTAGTACAGTGGCCTGCATCATTATTATTATCACTACAAGCCCAAGCAAGCCTGAGAGGTTCCCTGTGTCCCGGTCACCTCTGTGGAAGTTAGCAACCTGTAAAGTCTGTTATACTGCCTTCTTCAGTAAAGTTCCAGTTGCGTCAAAACCCTGCTTTGGACTCTCATTTAAAAAAAGCTGTTTTGGGTTGGTTGTCGGCGGTGCCCTACACCATACAACCACATCCTGGCGTCACGAACACTAGGGGTTAACAACATCTTGCCCCAGGGATTAATACCATCTGATCCCACCACTCACACCGCTACACCCATGGTCCTGCCATACACCGGTGGCTCACCACAAATGCATTTGGGACACTTTCCTAAATGCATATCGTTTAAAAACAATTATATTTTATTGAGAAATTTATGTTTGAAAAATCCACCACTAGGGGTCTCCCTAGATAGTCTTTTATAGATTATGGGCCTGGCATGAGCCCATAATTTCAGACTGCAGCTGGGCCACGTGACGCACATAGCGCTGCTTCCTGCCTGTCAATCAGACAGGCGTGAGCTCGTGCTGTGTGCGCAGCAGAACAGAGAGCGCACCTGACATGGCCGGCCGAGTCATCATGCTCCTAGTACCAAAGAAGGAGAGCCTACGCGTGCTGACCATATGTCAGTGCAGCGCTGCTCTGACTGAGGATCGGGTCTGCCTTCCTTATTTCTGATCGAGGTCTTCTAAATCCAAGTAAGTGATGGGCATACATGTTTCACAAATAGGGTGCCTCCAGCTGCTAGTAGTAGTTGGAGGCACCATGGTTGTGAAACACTAATATATAAATATAGAAGAAGGACAGAAGCGAGCCCAGACAGGCCTGCCGGGCCACTCCCCCTTCCTCCCTTGCTCACAGCAGAACAAATGAGCAGCCTTGGTGAGAGGGAAAAAGGTATTTATGAGCATTTTTAAGTAGAAATGAAGACAAGGATAGCGTTAGTGAGTGTCAGGGACAGGTGGGGGGGGAGGGATTAGGGACAGTTTAGTTGATGATAGGTACTCTGTAAGGAGTTAATGAAACTGAGAACAACCAGAGAACACGTATGGTGCTAGGGTTTTCTTTGTTTGTTTGTTTTAGAAATATGCTTTTTTTAAGTTCTGAATAACCCTTTGTATGCTGAAAAACTAGCTGATGTTCCCAGAAGATAGATTGGTAGGAAAGCCCCCAGTATTTAGATACGTAGGGAAAGGGAAGCACCCAGTACTTAGATAGGTAAGGCAAGAGAAACCCCCAATATTTAGATAGGTAGGAAAGGGAAGCCCCCAGTATTTAGATAGGTAGTTAAAGGGAAACATCCAGTATTTAGATAGGTAGGGGAAGCCCCCTTAGGAAGCCCCCAGTACTAAGGTGGTTAGGGAAGCCCTGTGTAATTAGGTAGGTAGGCAAGCCTCCTAGGAAGCCCCCTGTAATTAGGTAGGTTGAGAAGCCCCTTTATGAAGCCCCATGTAATTGGGCAGGTAGGGAAGCCCCCAGTACTTAGATAGTTAAGGAAGCCCTTGTAATTAGGTAGGAAGGGAAGCCCCCAGCAGTTTTACAGGTCCCCACTAAATAAAGAATAAATAATAAAAATGTAACTTACCTTCCCTGCGCTCCTGCGCTGCACTTTTCTAGTATGGGCTCTGGCGCATGACTTCTCCAGCAAACTGCACACGATGAGATGATGTAATCGCCCATGGCCTGCAGAGTAATTGCTGTGCTGCTCCGCTGTGAAGTACAGGAGCAGGCATTACTTCTGTCTGCTGCTCCTGTACAGTACTATGAGTGGTGATGCGTACATTGTACATATTGCCACTAATTTTGCATTCCCAGGGATCCAATGGACCCAGCGGGACCAATTGTAGAGCCGGCACTGGCTGTATTTTCCATAGGGCACCTGTGCTATGCAAATGTTATGGTAAGGATTTGTGTTTCATTTTACCACTTTCTGTGCATAGGGATAGGATCCACAGTGATCTGCAAAAAAAATCCACAGGTAAGTCCCAGTACCTAGAGCAACACTAGCTGTAAATACGGCCATCTGTTTTTATGTTATGGCTTCTGCTTTTGACTGGTCAGCACTGTATTCTATTGTATAATCTGCAGGGTGATAATAATGTAGAGCCTCTGTAGAACTTGTAGCACTGTATGTCGGTATTATTGGTTTTATTAGTGCTTGTATGTGGTAGAATAGCCTTGTCCGTTAGTGAAAGGATATGTCCAGCACTCCAGTGCGTGGATAAAAGCTTGTCTTTATTGAATCTTTACACAGAAATAACATACAGTAGGAAAGACTGACGAATTTCGCACCAGCCGATGCTTAATCGTAGACTGCCCAACATTACAAAACATGTTATTAAAATACCCTGGTATTGAGTCATGTGATTCACTACGCCATAAATTAAAACATAGGAACTTATGAAAACGAGGAACTGGAAATCTTGACAGCTCTTTTTATGTCATTGTTCACACCTGCGTTATATAATCATGTTGCTCCTCCAGCATCTAATGAATATAATTACAACTTTTGCAGTGCAAATTAAATGGTTTCTATGATGGCAGCATGACATGAATGGGTTCTAAATTGTGGCAATTCACCAATATTAATATTTTTCTAGAATCAATCACCATTCTCCATATTTTGTAAAGAAGGGATATAAATAAATAAATTGATAATTATTAGTCTCCGCTCTTGCCATGAACCAACAGGTAGAATACATTTGTGCCCTATGCCTACTAGATATATTTGTGCCCTATGCCCAATGCATATACTGTAACCACATATAAGAAATATCTATGTACCCCTCAAGAAGTCTATTTTTTATTTTATTTGTTTTATTTGTTCTCTAAAAAAAATTATAGGAACATTTGTTTGTACCTAATCCTACAGTAAGGATCAAAAGTTTAGGCACCCCAGGTAAAAATTTGTATTAATGTGCATAAAGAAGCCAAGGAAAGATGGAAAAATCTCCAAAAGGCCTCAAATTACAGATTAGACATTCTTATAATATGTCAACAAAAGTTAGATTTTATTTCCATCATTTACACTTTCAAAATAGCAGAGTTAATATCTTGTACTGCCCCCTTTGGCAAGTGTCAAAGCTTGTAAACACTTTTTGTAGCCATCCAAGAGTCTTTCAATTCTTGTTTGAGATATCTTTGCCCATTCTTCCTTACAAAAGTCTTCCAGTTCTTTGAGATTTCTGGGCTGTCTGTCATGCACTGCTCTTCTAAGGTCTATCCATAGATTTTCAATTATGTTGAGGTCAGGAGATTGTGAAGGCCATGGCAAAACCTTCAGTTTACGCCTCTTGATGTAATCCCCTGTGGATTTCGAGGTGTGTTTAGGATCATTATCCATTGGTAGAAGCCATCCTCTCTTTAACTTCAGCTTTTTCACAGATGGCATCAAGTTAGCATCCAAAATTTGATGAAATTTTATTGAATCAATTTTTCCTTCTACTCGTGAGATGTTCCCTGTGCCACTGGCTGCAATACAACCCCAAAGCATGATTGATCCACCCCCATGCTTAACAGTTGGACAGAGGTTCTTTTCATTAAATTCTGTTCCCCTTCTTCTCCAAATGTACCTTTGCTCATTCCAGCCAAAAAGTTCAATTTTAACCTCAGAACTTGTTTTAACCACAGAACTTGTTTCCAAAATGCATCGGGCTTGTCTATATGTTCATTTGCAAAGTTCAAACGCTGATTTTTGGGGTGAAGATATAGAAGAGGTTTTCTTCTGATGACTCTTCCATGAAGACCATATTTGTACAAGTATCTCTTTATATTGGAATAGAGTACCACAACTCCAGTGTCTGCCAGATCTTTCTGGAGGGATTGTGCAGTCAAACGTGGGTTTTGAATTGTTTTCACCTTAAGGACCAGGCCAATTTTATTTTTGCTTTTCGTTTTTTCCTCCTCGGCTTCTAAAATCCATAGCTATTTTATATTTCCATCTACTGACCCATATTAGGGCTTGTTTTTTGTGTGACCAATTGTACTTTGTAATGAAACATCTCATTTTACCATAAAATGTACGACGAACCCAAAAATACTTTTTTTAGGGAGGAAATTTAAATGAAAGCCCAAATTTTGCACATTTTAAAGGGTTTCGTTTTCACACTGTACAATTGACGGTAAAAAAGATATGTGTTCTTTATTTTGTGGGTCAATACAATTAAAATGATACCCATGGCTAGATACTTTTATATTTTTGTACCGCTTAAAAAAAATCTAAAACTTTTTGTACAAAATCAGTAATCTAATATTGCCCTATTTTGACCACCTAACTTTTTCATTTTTCCGTAAATAGGGCGGTATGAGGGCCCATTTTTTGCGCCGTCATCTGTACTTTTTATAGATACCACATTTGCATGTATAAAACTTTTAGATAATGTTTTTATTAATTTTTTTCTATAAAATGTGACAAAAAAGCAGCATTTTTGGCCTTTTTTTATTTTTTACGTTTATGCCGTTCACCGTACAGGATCATTAACATGATATTTTGATATTTCGGACATTAACGTACGTGGCGATGCCAAATATGTTTATTTTAAAAAAATTACGCTTGTTGGGGGTAAAATGGGAAAAACGGGCAATTTTCATTTTTATTGGGGGAGGGGATTTTTCACTTTTTTTTACTTTTAATTTTTACATTTTTCAACTCTTTTTTTTACACTTTTTATGTCCCCATAGGGGACTATCTATAGCAATCCTTTGATTGCTAATACTGTGAAGTGCTATGTATAGGACACAGCACTGCTAAGTATTATTGGTGATCTTCTGCTCTGGTCTGCTCGATCTCAGACCAGAGCAGAAGACCCCCGGGAGACGGCCGGAGCCAGGTGAGGGGACCTCCGGCCGCCATGCTGGTTGATTGGATCGCCGCGGCAGCGCTGTGGGCGATCTGATCATCCATACAAAGTACCGCAATGCCGCAGATGCCGTGATCTGTATTGATCACGGCATCTGAGGGGTTAATGGTGGACATCCGCGCGATCGCGGATGTCGGACATTATGAACCTGCCGTGTATGATGCGAGCATCATACACAGGACGTAAATGTACGTTCTGGTGCGGGAAGTCCCGCCAAACCAGGATGTACATTTACGTCTGTGGTCGTTAAGGGATTAATTACATTTCGAACAGAGGATATTGACATCTGAAAACGTTTTGCTATCTTCTTATAGCCTCCTCCAGCTTTGTGAGTGTCAACTATTTTCAGTTTCAGATTTCTAGACAACTGCTTAGAAGAACCCATGGTGCTGATTGTTGGGGCAAGGTCAGATGAGTCTGGGCATTTAAAACCTTTGAGATTGACATCGCATGGTCTTCCCAGATGTCAGGAATAGCTCTGCTATGCCTGTTTAGTCTGGACTGGTTTTCCCTTAAGTTTTCCTTCAGTCAAGATGGTGGATTGTGTCTCAGCTGGGTGCCATCTTACTTCCTGTCTGATATATAAACCCCTCAGGCCTGTTGCTCAGTGCTTGAGTATTGTGTCTGTGTTCCTGCCTGTACAGTCCTCTAGCCTGGAACTTGCTCTCTGGTCTGTTCCTCCACTTGCGGTTTACCCTGCTAACCTTGTGTACCTGCTGATGGATTATCAAGTCTCCTCCTGATACCTCGCCTGGATCTCTGCTTATCTTCCTGCTACTCCTGTGCAAGTCTCCTGAATTTTGGCCTAGTCTCTGCCATTAGTCTCCAGCAGTATCCACCAGTACCGTGACAGGATACTCAAGCCTAAAATGGAGTCCGCTGGGACTGGGAGTTCGGAGGTTCACATTAAGCAGCTGCAGACTACTCTGGCTAATATGCAGACCGAGATGCAGGTGCTAAAAAACAAATATGATGCCCTTTGAAGGACAGACTTCTCACAACGTCCACATTTATGAACAGACAATTCAAGAGCTATGAGGAACGGTGCAGACATTATCTGACCGGATAGTCCACTTGGAGGCTCCAGCTTCTGTACCATCTATTTCCGTGCCTGTCATGAGTCCTAAGTTGCCGCCTTTCAGATTTGGCGGAGACCGCGACAAATTCCGGGGATTCCTCAATCAATGTAGGCTATACTTTGATGCAAATTCAACCCAGTTTCCTACTGACCGGTCTAAAGTCCTGTGTATCATTATGCTGCTGACACATAAAGCCATTGCCTGGGCTAGTCCACTGATTGAGACCCAAGACCCCCGGCTGAACAACCTTGAAGATTTCATCGACGCCATGAGTCAAATGTTTGATGACCCTAATCGAGGTGCTACGGCAGAAGCAGCACTACTAGCATTGCGCCAAGGCAGACGCCCTGTCACCGAGTATGCAATGGAGTTCAAGAGGTGGGCTATCGACACTGATTGGAATGACGCAGCGAAAATGTCTTTTTTTAGGAAAGGACTCTCCAGCGCATTAAAAGATGAACTTGCCCGTGCAGAGGCCCCTTTAGGCTTAGACGCCTTTATTAACCATTGTATTGACCCGACTGTCTGAACGACGACAAGAGAAATGGGCTACCTTGAATTTTGATACTAAGCAGTACCCTTCTTTCCCCGTCACTATCTCTAAGGAACCGCAAGGAAAGATTCAAAGGGAATCGGGAAGTGAGCCGATGCAAGTAGATTCCATACTAAGGCGTGAAAGCGTTGACAGAAGAGAGCATAGACTCCGGGAAAGTTTATGCTTCTACTGCGGAAAATCTGATCACTTTATTATCAACTGCCCTAGCCGTCCTCGGAGATTGGTGGCAGCCATTACAGATCCTGACTTTGTGGACGGGGAATCAATTGTTTCTGAAACAGAATTATCAGAGAAAGCAGCTATCCATTCCATCTCATCGGTGGCCCCTCATATTAAGAAAGAAAATAAAGATTCCTACTGCCTTCTTCCTATTAAGTTTCTCAGTGGATTTCTACCTCTGCTATGGTGGACTCTGGGGCTAGTGGCAATTTCATGGACCTTTCTTTTGCCCAAAGGCATGGGGTCAGATTTAACAAAAAGCTCTCACCCGTGGTAATGGAAACCGTAAATGGATCTACACTGAGCTCTGGGCCTGTGGATCAAGAGACGGAACCACTTGAGATCATTATAACACCCCAGAACCGTGAAGTCCTCTCATTCCTGTTGATCTCGTCTCCACATTTTCCTGTTATTTTAGGCCTACCATGGTTGCAAGCACAGAATCCTGTCATAAACTGGGAAACTAAAGAAATAAGTTTCCCTGGGGAGAATGGTCTTTCGACAGAGCACTCTGAACAAGATTCTAAAGAACCAGTTGAAGATAATAAAATGGTAGAATTACCCTCGGTATATAAGGATTATGCGGACGTGTGCGAGAAACAAAATGCAGACAAGCTTCCTCCACATCGATCTTATGACTGACCCATAGAATTGCTTCCTGGTGCCCCTATACCCTTTGGACACACCCTGAACTAAAAGCCCTCAAGGACTACATAGAAGAAAATCTGGCTAAGGGGTTCATCCGCCCATCCTCCTCACCTGCAGGGGCTCCCATATTCTTTGTCAAAAAGAAGGACGGTTCTCTAAGACCTTGCATTGATTACAGGGAACTTAACAAAGTTACAATCAAGAACCGCTACCCTCTACCATTGATTCCGGAGCTCTTGGAGAGAGTGCGACATGCAAAAGTGTTCACCAAGTTAGACCTGTGTGGCGCTTATAACTTGATCCGCATAAGATCCGGAGATGAATGGAAGACAGCATTTAGGTCACGTTATGGACATTTTGAATATCTTATTATGCCATTTGGTCTTTGCAACGCCCCTGCTACCTTCCAACATCTCGTCAATGATCTCTTCAGAGATCTTTTGGATCAGTTTGTAGTCATCTATTTGGATGATATCTTAATTTTCTCCAACTCTATGGAAGAACATCAGAGACATGTGAAACTGATTCTGGACCGTTTAAGGGAGAACCAACTCTACAAATTAAATAGAAAAATGTGAATTTCATCAGACTGAAATCCAATTTCTGGGTTACATCATTTCACCCCGTGGTCTACACATGGACTCTAGCAAGATTAAAGCAATAGTAGACTGGCCTACCCCCAAAAACATAAAAGATGTTCAACGTTTCGTAGGTTTTGCCAATTTCTATAGACGTTTTATTAGGGATTTCTCGGAGATCAGTTGACTAAGAAAAGAAATGTCTTAGCCTGGTCTTCTCAAGCACAAGAATCCTTTTGTCTCCTAAAGTCTAAGTTCACTACAGCCCCAGTGTTAATTCATCCAGACCCAGAATGTGTTGAAGTAGATGCTTCAGACTGTGCTATAGGGGCTATTCTGTCACAGAGAACAGGAGACAAGGGTTTATTGCATCCCTGTGCCTTTATCTCCCGACGTTTATCATCCGCTGAGAAGAACTATGATGTGGGGAATAAAGAACTGTTGGCCATTATTGCAGCTTTCAAGGAATGGAGGCATCATCTTCAAGGAACCTCACAGCAAATAAATGTTCTAACTGATCACCGTAACTTGGAATTTGTTAGATCTGCCAAGCGTCTATCTCCTCGCCAAGCTCGTTGGAGTCTCTTTCTCAACCAATTCAACTTTGTAATCTCATACTGGCCTGGTTCCCGAAATGGCAAAGCGGATGCTCTATCTAGAATTTTTTCCAATGATTCTACTTCTATTATTCCATCCAAAACTATTGTTTCTGAGTCTAACTTCGTGGGAGTAATCCATAATAAGGACTTGCTGGGAGAGATAAAAGAGGCCTATAACACAGATTCCTTGCTGTCTCAACCACCTGATGAGGTGCATTTAACGCTTAAGAACAAGACGTGGATCCATGGGCAGCAACTATATATACCTGAAATAGTAAGATTGAAAATTCTAAAACGTGCCCATGATTCCAAGATTGCTGGGCACAAGGGAGTGCAGAAGACACAGGAATTCCTATCTCGTTTCTTTTGGTGGCCCAATTATCAACAAGACGTAAGAAAATATGTATTGTCATGTGATGTTTGTGCTAGATGCAAGACTCCACGTTCTTCACCCTTGGGTTTGTTACAGCCTTTGCCGATCCCATCTCGTCCCTGGGGTTCCATTTCCATGGACTTTATTGTAGATCTACCTACCTCTAAAGGAATTCTGGTAGTAGTTGACCGGCTCACCAAGGCTGCACACTTCATTCCATGTACCGGCCTACCTTCCGCTAAAGACACCGCTGACCTTGTAGTTCAGAATGTATTTCGTTTTCATGGAGTTCCTGATGAAGTTATCTCGGATCGTGGGGTACAGTTTACATCAAAATTTTGGCGGAGTTTTTGTTCAGCACTTGATATTGAGGTTAACTTATCAACTGCCTTTCACCCACAATCTAATGGACAAACTGACCCTGGAACAGTACTTGCGATGCTATATCTGTCATTTACAAGATGATTGGGTCGATCTGCTCCCGGTAGCTGAGTTTTCCTATAATAACTCCCAAAATGCCTCCACTAAGCAAACTCCTTTTTTGCGAATTTGGGATATCACCCAAATATTCTACCCAAATTCCCTGCTGTTTCACCTACGCCTGCAGTTGCGGAAAGGATCTCTAAGTTACAGCAAAATTTGGAACTAATCAAAACAACATTAGAGCAGGCTCAAGAAAATTTCATGAAGGCGGCAAATACATTTCGTAGGCCAGCTCCAACATTTAAGGTAGGAGATAAAGTATGGCTCTCCACCAGAAATTTGAAACTTAAGGTGCCTTCTCCAAAACTGGGACAGAAGTTTATTGGGCCCTATAAGATTATCCGGATTATTAGTCCAGTAGCTGTTCGGCTCCAACTCCCATGATCCATGAAGATTCATCCTGTTTTCCATGTGTCTCTGTTAAAACCTGTTGCGCTCAAGCCTTTTCCGGAACGTATTCCTTCTCCTCCTGATGCAGTGGAGGTAGATGGGCAAGAACAGTTTATTGTAGAAGAAATCTTGGACTCTAGAATTTTCAGGAACCAACTACAGTACCTCGTTAAGTGGCAAGGTTATGGGCCTGAAGAAAATTCTTGAGAACCTGTGAGTAATATTAATTCTTCCCGACTGATCAAACAGTTTCATCAAAGACATCCTGGGAGGCCGTGGCAGGTCACGTCCAGAGGCCGCTGTTGAGGTGGGAGTAATGTCAGGAAAAGCTCTGCTATGCCTGTTTAGTCTGGACTGGTTTTCCCTTAAGTTTTCCCTCAGTCAAGATGGTGGATTGTGTCTCAGCTGGGTGCCATCTTACTTCCTGTCTGATATATAAACCCCTCAGGCCTGTTGCTCAGTGCTTGAGTATTGTGTCTGTGTTCCTGCCTATGCAGTCCTCTAGCCTGGAACTTGCTCTCTGGTCTGTTCCTCCACTTGCAGTTTACCCTGCTAACCTTGTGTACCTGCTGACGGATTATCAAGTCTCCTCCTGATACCTCGCCTGGATCTCTGCTTATCTTCCTGCTACTCCTGTGCAAGTCTCCTGCATTTTGGCCTAGTCTCTGCCATTGGTCTCCAGCAGTATCCACCAGTACCGTGACACCAGATGATGATTAAGAACAATCCATGACACTGGCAAGTCTCAGCTTTGCAAAGGGGGCAGTGCATGCTATAAATTCTGCAGGGTGCCCAAACTTTTGCAGACGCCATTTTTTTGTTTTCTGTTATTTTGAAAGTGTAAATGATGGAAATAAAATCTAACTTTTGTTGACATGTTATAAGAATGTCTAATCTGTAATTTGATGCCTTTTGGAGATTTTTCCATCTTTCCTTGGCTTCTTTATGCACATTAATACAAATTTTTACGTGGGGTGCCTAAACTTTTGATCCCCACTGTATAGTGGTTGAATGAAACAGCGTGGAGGTGGTAGCAGCATGAGGAGACCATATAGTGGCTGAATGACACAGCATGGAGGTGTTGGCAGCATGAGGAGACCATATAGTGGCTGAATGACACAGCTTGGATGAGGCTGAAGCATGAGGACACCATATAGGGACTGAATGACACAGCGTGGAGGTGTTGGCAGCATGAGGAGACCATCTAGTGGCTGAATGACACAGCGTGGAGGTGTTGGCAGCATGAGGAGACCATATAGTGGCTGAATGACACAGCATGGAGGTGTTGGCAGCATGAGGAGACCATATAGTGGCTGAATGGCACAGCCAGGAGTTGGCAGCAGTTTGAGTAGACACTAGGCCTTCCCAATCCCTAAGATTAAAAGATGAATTCAGAAATGTAAATCAAAGATTTTGAATAGCTGGTGCTCCCTAACATAACAAAATATTTATCCCCAGACCCAGGCCCAGCAGCAGCTAGTGTTGCTCCCGAATATTCGCAATATATAGCACTATATATTCGTAATTACAAATATTAGTTTTTTGTTTTTTTTCACAGTACACATCACAGTACACATCACATCCCTCTCTGCTTCCAGCTTGTGTGGTGTAAAGAAGGCTCTAATACTACTGTGTGAGAATGGCGTGCGAATTTTCGCATATGCAAAAATTTGTATATGCTAATTTTTGCATATGCAAATTTCCACTTATGCTAATTTTTGTATATGTAAATGTTCGCATATGCTAATTTTTGCATACGCGAATTTTCGCATATGCGAAAATAAAACGGGAATATTACGAATATGCGAATTTAGCAAATATATGACCAATATTTGTCCATATATTTGCGAAATATCGCGAATTTGAATTTGGCCTATGCCGCTCAACACTAGCAGCAGCATCAGTAAACCATACATTGCCTGAATGACACAGCCTGGAGTTGGCTGAAGCATGAGTACACACCAGGGCTTCACAATCCCCAAGAAAAAACACAAGAATTTTTTTAATTTAATGAAGATTTTGGATAGCTGGTGCTACCTGCCATAACAAAAGTTTTATTCCCATACCCAGGTCCAGCAGCGGCATCAGTAAACCATATATTGCCTGAATAACACAGGCTGGAGTTGGCTGAAGCATGAGGAGACCATTGAAATGGATGATTTTTTTTATTTAAATTTAAGATTTTGACATTTAAATTAATGATTTTGAAATTGAACTTATAACTCCCAAGTTTTAGTGTCCCGGACCCCGGCGTGTGTGTACAAAGGACCTAATCTAAGAAGCCCCCACAGGGCTCATGTGGCCGTGAGATGTAGGTGCAACGTCTCCATTGCCCTGACCTGCCATTGTTTCCAACACTTTTTGCCAAGGCAAACCATGTGAAGAACAGTGGGATACCACCATGCCCTGCACACATGATATGCTGAAGAGCCACTGAGACTTGTTCGGGCAGTGGAGGCTGAGGACAAAATGAAGGATGAGGAGGCGGAGTCGCACACTGTCACAGGACCAACGGGCTGACAGATGGTAGCAGGAAGCAGCATGAGTACACAAGAGGGGTTCACAACCCCTAAAATTAAAAGGTGAATGTTGAAATCTCTATTGAAGATGCCTGTTAGGTAGTGCTACCATCCAAAAATTTAAGGCCCAAGCCCAGAAGCATCAGTAAGCCAAATAGTTCCTGAAAGACACAGTCAGGAAAAGGCATCAGCAGCACACAAGAGGATTTCATTACCCCTAAGATTGAAAGATCAATGTTGAAATCTCAATTAAGCATGTATGTAAGCTAGTGCAAAACGTCCAAAAATGTAAGGCCCAAGCCCAGAAGCATCAATAAGCCAAGTAGTTCCTGAAACACATAGTCAAGAGCAGGCATCAGCAGTACACCCGAGGGTTTCATAACCCCTTACATTGAAAGATCAAAGTTGATTAAGCATGTATTTAGCTCATGCTAAACATCCAAAAATTTTAGGCCCAAGCCCAGAAAGCCAAGTAATTCCTGAAAGACACAGGAGCAGTCCGGAGCAGGCATCAGCAGTACACCCGAGGGTTTCATAACCCCTTTACTTTGAAAGATCAATCTGGAAATTTCTATTAAGCATGTATTTAGCTTGTGCTAAACATCCAAAAATGTAAGGCCCAAGCCCAGAAGCATCAATAAGCCAAGTAATTCCTGAAAGACACAGGAGCAGTCAGGAGCAGGTATCAGCAGTACACCAGAGGGTTTCATAACCACTTTCATTGAAAGATCAAGCATGAAATTTCAATTAAGCATTTCTGTTAGCTAGTGCTACCAGAACATATTTGGAGTTAATATCCCAGTCCCAGTAGCATCAGAAAATGATATATTGGCTGAATTACACAGCCTGGAGATGGGGAAAGCATAAGGAGCCCATGTATTGTCTGAATGGTACAGCCTGAAGGTGGCTGAAGCATGAGGAGACCATTGAAATACAGGAATTTTAAATAGAAATCTAAGATTTTGAAATTGAAATATAGGATTTTGAAATTGAACTTTTAACTCCAAGGTTTTAGTGGCCCGGGCCCCGGCATGTGGGTACAAAGACCTAATCTAACAAGGAGTTCCATGTCACATGTCAGCACAATGACAGACCCTGGAGGTGGCAGCAGTAGGAGGAGACCATATAGTGTCTGAATGGCACAGCCTGGAGTTTGCTGACGCATGAGGAGACCCCACTGCTTCACAAAAATTGTCAGAATACCACCTGACATTCAAAATAATAAAATGATAGATACGTTCTCTGAAGAAAAGGATCCTTCATTAGATGACAATATGAGTACTGTGTTTTTCAGTGACATTAGCTCATCAGCAGGAAAACATGATAAAACTTTATTCTGCAACTGAAGAACCACAACAAAGAATGAATGACTTAAAGCCTACTGGAACTGAGGAACTTCAAAATGGTAAATCTACCACCTGGGATAGTCAGTCAATTCCAACAGCCGGTGGTCAGTATCCACAGTTCCCTGTTTCTGCTAGTCCTTAGCAATATTCCTTTTATTACTGGTCTGGTATCAACATGGCAATAATGCTGGGAGAGTAACTCAGGGATAGCCACATGTTTCCTACAATACACAGTCAATATATGGAGACCATATAGTGTCTTAATGGCACAGCCTGGAGGTGGCTGAAGCATGAGGATACCATATAGTGGCTGAATGGCACAGCCTGGAAGTGGCTTCAGGAGTCACGAAAGTAACCCTAATGCAAGGAATTTCTGAAACTGGGGACCAGCACCTTAATTAGGTTTTGCAGTATCCATGAGGAGACCATAGAGCAGCACAATTAGAAAGCCTGGAGGTGGCAGCATCAGCATGAGGAGACTATATGGTGGCACAATGACAGTGCCTGGAGGTGGTAGCTTCAGCATGAGGAGACCATATGGTGGCACAATGACAGAGCGTGAAGGTGGTAGCATTAGCATGAGGAGACCATAGAGCAGCAGAATGAGAGAGCCTGGAGGTGGCAGCATCAGCATGAGGAGACAATATTTCTGCACAATGACAGAGCCTGGAGGTGGTAGCAATAGCATTCAGAGACCATAGAGCAGCACAATGGCAGAGCCTGGAGGTGGCAGCAGCAGCATGAGGACCATGCCAACTGGGAGTTGAGTGTGAGGAACCCACCGACTGTTAACTGGGGGTGTCGAATGTCACTTGAGATGAAGTGGATGACCGAGGGAACCGATCAAAACTTTTTTTTTTTTTTTATCAACCAATGCCAGAAAGTTAAACAGATTTGTAAATTACTTCTATAAAAAAATCTTAATCCTTCCAGTATTTATTAGCTGCTGAATACTACAGAGGAAATTATTTTCTTTTTGGAACACAGAGCTCTCTGCTGACATCTCTGTCCATTTTAGGAACTGTTCAGAGCAGCATATGTTTGCTATGGGGATTTTCTCCTACTCTGGACAGTTCTTAAAATGGACAGCTTGTGATGTCAGCAGAGAGCTCTGTGTTCCAAAAAGAAAAGAATTTCCTCTGTAATATTCAGCAGCTAATAAGTACTGGAAGGATTAAAACATTTTACTAGAAATAATTTACAAATCTGTTTAACTTTCTGGCACCAGTTGATTTAACCCCTTAAGGACTCAGGGTTTTTCCGTTTTTTGCACTTTCGTTTTTTCCTCCTTACATTTAAAAAATCATAATTCTTAAAATTTTGCACCTAAAAATCCTTATGATGGCTTATTTTTTACGCCACCAATTCTACTTTGTAATGACATCAGTCATTTTACCCAAAAATCTATGGCAAAACCGAAAAAAAAAAATCATTGTGCGACAAAATTGAAGAAAAAACGCCATTTTGTAATTTTTGGGGGCTTCCGTTTCTACGCAGTATATTTTTCAGTAAAAATGACACCATATCTTTATTCTGTAGGTCCATATGATTAAAATGATACCCTACTTATATAGGTTTGATTTTGTCGTACTTCTGGAAAAAATCTTAACTACATGCAGGAAAATGTATAGGTTTAAAATTGTCATCTTCTGACCCCTATAACTTTTTTATTTTTCCAAATAAAGGGTGGCATGAGGGCTCACTTTTTTGCACTGTGATCTGAAGTTTTTAGCGGTACCATTTTTGTATTTATCAGACTTTTTGATTTGTTTTCATTATATAAAAAGTGACTAAAAAGACGCTATTTTGGACTTTGGAATATTTTTGCGTGCACACCATTGACTGTGGCTTTGCGTTATAGAACCAGAGCAGAGTCAGGAAGTACAGGTACGCCCTGAGTCCTTTAATGGGTTAAAAAAAAAGTTTTCCACCAGAGTATGCCTTTAAGACCCATAAAGACAAGCTTTTATGAAATATAGTAAGATAGTTTTTATAAATAATTCATATGAATTAACAATGTTTTTTTTTTCTCTTCACACCAAAAAGTTTATTCAAGATAGAAAAAAGATGGTTGCCTTAATGTGGCTTGGAATCAGGTGGAATGTATCATGAGAATGACTTAAATAATATGTGAGGCTAAAATTGGAATGGTCAAATAATACCACCACACCATCCTCACATATTATCATCACTTAGTAAATTATTATCATCATACTGTTACTGTATAAAACCAAGTATACTAAAGCAAAATTTACCAATTATAACACTATAACAAGTATACCAAGTTCAATATTAGCAGTACTAACACTAAACAAGGGACCGCATATTACCAATACCTAAGGAATAATTAATACCACCATACTGTGACTGAATAAAGACCACTAGAGACAGACCAACATCACCCTCACGTACAGTAACCATAAAGGCATATAAGGTGACATGTTATTTGATGATCAGTTGTTATCTTTCCTTTTCTTCTCCATCTGGCCCAGACCACCATGAAGACTTTATCCAGTTGCAATTGGTCTTCGCAGAATCTGTCATAAAAACATCTAAGACTCCACACTTTTCCAACACATTCTCCCCTTTTCCCCTACACATTGTGCCCCCAATGGCAATTTTCCACCCACCCCATTGATAGGCTCCCCCAGTAGGTAGATAGGTGCCCCCTTAGTAAGTATAGTTAGTTGCATTCTTAGTAGGTAGAGCTACTCGCTAGTAGGTAGAACTTCGCTCAAGTAGGTAGAAAATTGTCCCCCAGTAGGTAGAGCTGCACCTACTATAGCAGGTAGAACTTCCCTCAAATAGGTAGATAGTTGCCCCCCAGTAGGTAGAGCTGCCCCTATTAGGTAGAATTTCTCTCAAGAAGGTAGATAGTTGTCCCCCAGTAGGTAGAGATGCCTCCCAGTTGGTATAACATTGACCCAAGTAGTTATAAAGTTGTCACCCTCTATGTAGAGCTGCCCCTCAGTAGGTATAAAGTTGGCACACATAGTTATCAAGTTGTCCCCCAATACATAAAGTTATATATATTTATATATAAATAAACTCACCTTTTCTTCTACGCCTGTACATCCCTCGCATGACTGACGTCATCCTTTACATGAACTTCCGGTCTCTTGAAGTGAAGAGGAGAACTGTCAGGCTGTCAGAGAAGGACAGTCTAAATGTTCTCCTGTCAGATACCGCTGCCCGCAGTCACTTACACAGGATGTTGGCAATGACACAGCACTTGGTTACACTCACAGCCAACAGTCTGTCAGCTGTGAGTGTAACTGAGTCAATGTGTATGATGAGGGTGAGAGGTACAGTGGGAGCACCGTATGACCCAGTGCTCCAACCTCCCCCCCAGGGACCCTGCCCTCTGAGACAAAATGCTCATCCTGCCTCACAGCAGATGCAGCCCTGGTTATGTATCATATGTATCATATGTTATTGGCTCTAGTTGTGCCCTCTTGTGTACAGTGACAAAACATGCTGGTCCAGATTGTGAGATAAATCCCTGGATAAATGTTCTATCCACATAAATTTAGTATCCACAACTTGTAATATTTTTTTTCCAACTGTAAATTTTTATTAAAGAAGTTTTCAGAATACAAATCCAAGAAAAGATAAGAGCATACAGGCCACATCAATAGGGCCAAGACCCAAAAACCAGCAGTACGATAAGGCATATATAAGCAACAATAAGGAGTACCTCAGTAGGCAAAGCACACCTCATCTCTGTTGTAGGAGTGCCAACAACACAAGAACAACCTTACCAGTAATTGTAAGAGAACAAAGGGAGACTGGTACGCCACTCCACAAAGACAAACTGTGGGATAACTTGTATATTATATATCATTAATATTATATTTTTCCAGAAAAGCATCCAGTCTTTTCTCCAAACTAAATAACCCCAGACTTTATAACCTTTCTTGGTTCTTTAATCCTCCCATACCATTAATTGCCTTGGTCACCCCCTCTGCAATCCTTACCTTGCCATGTCCTTTTATATATACAGGTGCCCAAATTTGGACACAATACTCCGTATGTGGTCTGGCTAATGATTTATACAGAGACAAAACTATTTCCTTTATCACGTGTCTCTATGCCTCTCTTGGTACATCCCATGATTTTGTTAACCTTGGCAGCCATTGCCCGGCACTGGTTATTTAAGTTTAGTGTACTGTCCACCAATACCCCCAAGTCTTTTTCGGTAGAAGTTTTATTTAATGTTTTGTTATTTAGCACATAAGTGTACATGTTGTTTTTTATGGCCCAAGTGCATCGCCTTATATTTATCTACATTAAACTTAATTTGTCATGTCGTTGTCCAAGCCTCCGGCTTTACCCAGATCCCTCTGTAATATTATGTTACCTTCCTCCGTGGTGATCACTTTAGCCAGTTTAGTGTCATCCGCAAATATAGAAATTCTACACTGTAATACCTCTACAAGGTCCCTATGGTACCCCACGAGTAACTGTCACCAACCAGAGTGAGTTTCATTTATACCCACCTTCTGCTTCCTATCCCTGAGTCAGTTGCTAACCTATTTACATATATCCTCCCATAGTCCAGCATCCTCCTTTTATGTACTAACCTCATATTTTCTTATATGTGTCAAATTGCCACTGGATTGAGAGGGGCATTGGGAGGTATCACAGGGCTTAGGTTTGTGAAAGGTGTGGGGGTGTATGCTTTTTGTTTGCTTGACTGTGATCCATATAACTTTTAATTACAAATGAAGAGGCTAAATAGAAAAATATCGCAATCCACTCCATGCAGTAGTGAAAAGCATTAATTTTGTATATTCCCCAAGAATTCACTTTTGGCCTAGAATGACTTGGAAAGGCTTTTAGACTGAGCTGTAAGTGAACTTCCATTAAACATTTAGTATATTGCTTTGTACTGTAAGCATTTCTCTGCAACATTTTTATTTTTATAGGATCAGAATTATATATAGTAGGAATTCAGCTTTTAATAGTCACTTTCAAAACACTTATAGGTACACTTCACAGAGTATTTATGCCTACCTCAAATGAATAATGAATTGGCTTGGTGGGACCTGAGTATTCTCATTTTATTTATGTACTGTTTGGATTTCTAATTATTATAGATGTCAGTATATTTATGAGATGATTTATGGACATTTATTTTAAACTACTGTACCTGAACTTAACCCTGGTGTGATAGTGTTTTGTGTAAATTTACATTTAAAACACTTTTTATTTTTATAGTACAGTAGATGTATAAGGCCTCACTTTTTTCTATATTAACTAGCTGATCATTTGGAAGTGTAAATAAACAGTTTTTCTGATGAAATGCTAAAAAAAAAAAAAAAAAAAAATTTTTAACAATTGTTCACCATAATTCTTTTATTGTTTCAAATGACAGCTCTTTAGGGCCATGTTTGCTTCCACTTACTAAAGTCCATCAGCTTGTTATGGTCTGTATGGACTTTCCCTTTAAAATCCAAACTAATGTGCATGTTTTGACTTGGCTTATATTTCTTTTAGAAAAGCAATTGTACTGATATTTTTTTTATTATTTTATATCTACTTAATCTGGAAAACCATTTGTCTTCTGACTTTTGTCCCTGATGTGTCTGGCAGTTTCTGATCTGGGTCTGACCATTCCGACTCCCAGCACTTACTTAGGGTAGGATCATCGTCCAGTTAAGAATCTATTGGTTAGATAAGGTTTTCAAGTAGGCAGGGAAAGGAACTGTGGGCAAGCTCATGGCTGAACGTATCCATGGCTAACGTGCCAGTTTTATTTTTGGCTTACATTTTTTTAACCACTTAACCCCTTAAGGACTCAGACCATTTTGGCCTTAAGGACTCAGACAATTTAATTTTTACGTTTTCATTTTTTCCTCCTCGCCTTCTAAAAATCATAACTCTTTTATATTTTCATCCACAGACTAGTATGAGGGCGTTTTTTTTGCAACCAGTTGTCATTTGTAATGACATCACTCATTATATCATAAAATGTATGGTGCAACCAAAAAACACTATTTTTGTGGGGAAATTAAAAAGAAAAACGCAATTTTGCTAATTTTGGAAGGTTTCGTTTTCACGCCGTACAATGTATGGTAAAAATGATGTGTGTTCTTTATTCTGAGGGTCAATACGATTAAAATGATACCCATTATTATATACTTTTCTATTATTGTTGTGCTTAAAGAAAATCACAAACTTTTTAACCAAATTAGTACGTTTATAATTCCTTTATTTTGATGACCTATAACTTTTTTATTTATCCGTATAAGCGGCGGTATGAGGGCTAATTTTTTGCGCCATGATCTGTACTTTTTTTTGATATCACATTTGCATATAAAAAACTTTTAATACATTTTTTAGAATTTTTTTTTAATAAAATGTATTAAAAAAGTAGCAATTTTGGACTATTTTTTTTTCGTTCACGCCGTTCACCGTACGGGATCATTAACATTTTATTTTAATAGATCAGACATTTACGCACGCGGCGATACCAAATATGTCTATAAAATTAATTTTTTACGCTTTTTGGGGGTAAAATAGGAAAAAACAGACGTTTTACTTTTTTATTGGGGGAGGAGATTTTTCACTTTTTTTTTTACTTTTACTTTTACATTTAAACATTTTTTTTTTTACACTTGAATAGTCCCCATAGGGGACTATTCATAGCAATACCATGATTGCTAATACTGATCTGTTCTATGTATAGGACATATAACAGATCAGTGTTATCGGCAATCTTCTGCTCTAGTCTGCTCGATCTCAGACCAGAGCAGGAGACGCCGGGAGCCGGAAGGAGGAAGGTGAGGGGACCTCCGTGCGGCGTTCCGAATGATAGGATCCCCACAGCAGCGCTGCGGGCGATCCGATCATTCATTGAAATCGCGCACTGCCGCAGATGCCGGGATCTGTATTGATCCCGGCACCTGAGGGGTTAATGGCGGACGCCCACGAGATCGCGGGCGTCGGCCATTGCCGGCAGGTCCCTGGCTGCGATCAGCAGCCGGGATCAGCCGCGCATGACACGGGCATCGCTCCGATGCCCGCGGTTATGCACAGGACGTAAATGTACGTCCTGGTGCGTTAAGTACCACCGCACCAGGACGTACATTTACGTCCTGCGTCCTTAAGGGGTTAAGGACCAATGACGTCCTGGGACGTCATGGCGTTTTCCGGTCCCTGCCGCGCGCCGGGCAGAGATCGGAACGGCATGCCTGCTGAAATCATTCAGCAGACATGCCGTGCAAATGCTGAGGGGGGTCCCGGTCTTCGATCTTCGGCGATTCGGGTCATTTGGGTCACTTGTGACCCGATGACCCAGGAATAAACGGTGATCAGCGGTGTACAATTCACCGCCAATCCCCTGCCGTTGCTGGGGAGCGGTGACAATACTGTCACCACCCCAGCAACGCTGCTATTGCAGAGCGGCAGAGGACGGGTTAATGGCTCCTTCCCGCTGCTGGAACCGCTGTTTTGGTTCAGTCAGCGAGTGCAGCATGGAGAAGAAGCCGTGGATCCCCCCTCGGAGCTCCGGAGCTCCCTCAGGAGCCTTAGAATAGGGTAAGATCATTGCAGGGACAGGTAGGAGTTGAATAAGTTATAAAGTGAAATAAAAGTTAAAAAAAAGTTTTAAAAATGTACCCCCCTCCCCCCCTGAACCCCTAATAGGTCCCGTAAGGTCCTATTAGGGTCTGATCCTGACCCCGGGTCCTATTAGGGGTTCAGGGAGCTGCGTGCGCCATCCCCCTTTTTTTTGGCCGCAGCTTTTTTTTTTTATATATAAAAAAAATCCCCCCTGACCCCCTAATAGGTCCCCCAGGGTCCTATTAGGGTCTGATCCCTTACCCCGGGTCCTATTAGGGGTTCAGGGAGCTGCGTTTGCCACCCCTTTTTTTTTTGGCCACAGCTTTTTTTTTTCTATTCTATTACTGTTCTACACTTTTTACACAAAGCACCACACAGTACATACTTCACCGTCCCCCCCCCCCCTGCACACACTCCATCCCCCCCCCCCCGCCACCGCCCCTCCCCCCGCCACCGTAGAAAAAAGGTGATGCCCTGCCGGGCATTTTCGGCAGCGGAGGCTTACGCTTTTTTAGCCTCCAACTCCGAATCTGTCAGTGAGGACGATGAAGATCCTACTTTTTTGTGTTCTTCATCGCCCTCCTCATCATCTGGTAGTGATGATAAGCCCCCTGTAAGGCGGCGGAGACGCCGCCAGGCGAGGCCTTGCACCCCCCATGAGAGTGACCCAGTGGCCGACACTAGTACGAGTGGCAATGCTGCTCGTAATAGGAGTCCGGCCCCCCAGACAAGTGCACCGGAGCCCCCTTCCGGTGACCCTGTCTGGAGCCCCCCAGAGGGTTATCAGACACGGATTCCTGAGTTTGTTGGCGACTCAGGAATCCGGATTGACATGGCTGGATTCACTGATCTGGACTTTTTAAAGTTTTTTTCAGTGACAGCCTGGTCAATCACATGGTGGAGCAAACGAACTTGTATGCCCAGCAGTTCATTGCCCACCACCCAGATTCGCTTTTGGCCAGGCCCAATGAATGGTGCGCCATTGATGGAGCAGAAATGAGGACATTTTGGGGCCTCACGCTGCATATGGGCCTGGACAAAAAACCAAGTGCTCGTCATTACTGGAGCGGGGACGTCCTCTACCAGACCCCGCTTTACAGTATGGCGATGTCACGGAGGCGGTTCGAGGCCAGTCGGAAATGCCTGCATTATGCTGATAATGCGGCATGTCCGCCCAGAGGTGATCCTGCCCATGACCGGCTTTACAAAGTGAGGCTGGTCATCGATCACTTTGGGGCCAAATTTTTGGAGGCCTGCGTACCGCTCAGGTACCTCTCGGTAGATGAGTCTCTCATCAGTTTTAAGGGGAGACTCATCTTCCGCCAGTATATTCCCTCGAAGCGGGCGCGGTATGGCGTGAAGCTCTATAAACTTTGCGAGAGTACGTCCGGGTACACTCTCAAGTTTAGAGTGTATGAGGGACGAGATTCCCGCATTGAACCCCCAGATTGTTCCCCCACTCTGGGTGTTAGCGGGAAAATCGTTTGGGACCTTATGCACCCATTGCTGGATAAGGGTTTCCACGTGTACGTGGATAACTTTTATACCAGCATCCCTCTGTTCAAATCCCTTTCCGCCAGATCCACGTCCGCTTGTGGGACCGTGCGGAAAAACCAGAGAGGCCTCCCTCTAAATTTGGTCCAAACGCCTATCCCCAATGGTGAGTCCCGTGCCCTGACCCATGATAACCTGTTGTTGGTGAAGTATAAGGATAAGAGGGATGTCCTTATGCTCACCACTATTCATGGGAACGGCAGCACCCCTGTCCCTGTGCGAGGTACCATGGGACCGATCCTCAAGCCCGATTGTATTCTGGACTACAATCGGTATATGGGGGGAGTTGATCTCTCAGATGAAGTCCTCAAGCCATATAACGCCATGCGGAAAACAGGGGCATGGTACAAAAAAGTTGCGGTCTACTTGGTACAGGTTGCCATGTACAACGCTTTTTGTACTATCCCAGTACGCTGGCAACACAGGGACATTCCTCCAATACCAAGAAGAAGTCCTAAGGTTCCTGATCTTTGCTGACCGGGAAAGATCAGGTCGGACTTCCCAAGGGTCTTGAGTTATAGGTGCCAGGATCGTCCCAGGCCAACACTTTCCAGGTGAGATCCCACCCCCCACCCCCCCCACCCCCACTTGAAAGAAGGGACGATCCCAGAAAAGATGCAGAGTGTGTTACAGGAGGGGGATTCGGAGGGACACCAGGTACCAATGTGACACTTGAGCAGATAATCCGGGCCTCTGCATAGGCTGCTTCAGGGAGTATCACACTTCCATGGAGCCCTAAATTTTCCCTTTTCATTAGAATTTTCCATAATTTGACCAATGTACCAAGTCCAGAGTAAATTCCAAAATATAACCCCCATAAACCACTAAATTGCCCAAAAAATCCTTTAAAAAAAATAAATAAATAAAACCTGATAAGACCTCTGGGGGTGTTTTTTCAGAAATGAGTCATAGGTCACTGAGTCACTATCATCGGGGACTTTTTTATGTTGCCTCAAATGCGCAGCGCTCTCTCTCCACCTGAGCGGGTGCGCATTTGAGGCAACAGGTTAGGGACGGCCACACACATCACATTCCCAGTATGATGACTCAGAGCATAGGGTTTGGGGCGGACATATTTTTTTTTTAGTTTTGGCTATGCTCTGGGTCATCATTCCGGGAACATATCCTGTTTTATTATTTTATGATTTATAGTTTTCTGGCCCACTGTACCCCATATTTACGGGCCTCTGTACCCCACCTGTCTACCCCAGTTACGGCCCGTTGTCCCCCATAGTGTTCCCCTATTTTAGGGCTCAGTGCTTCCCCCATTAACACTCCTTGAGGGGGGTCCCGCATCCTGGCTCCATATCAAGCTGACTGCGCTCCCACTCAAGCAAGACCTGCTGTGCACCCGCCAAGCCTAAATCATCAAAAAATAAGGTATGTCCTTACTCCAAAGAAATGTATTTACAAATTGTGGGGTGTCTTTTCTGCTATTAACCTTTGTAAAAATGTAAGATTTGGGGGGAAACACACATTTTAGCGAATTTTTTTTTTTTTTACATATGCAAAAGTTGTGAAACCCCTGTGGGGTATTAAGGCTTACTTTACCCCTTTTTACATTCCTCAAGGGGTCTAGTTTCCAAAATGGTATGCCATGTGGAGGGTATTTTGCTGTCCTGGCACCATAGGGGCTTCCTAAATGTGACATGTCCCCCCCCATTTCAGCAAAGTTTACAAATGTGACTCCTTCTCTTCTGAGCATTGTAGTTTGCCCGTAGTGCACTTGACGTCCACTTATGGGGTACCTCCATACTCATAAGAGATGGGATTACAAATTTTGGGGGGTCTTTTCTACTATTAACCCTTGCAAAAATGTGAAATTTTTGGGGAAACCCACATTTTAGTGAAAAAAAAAAGCTTTTTTACATATGCAAAAGTCGTGAAATCCCTGTGGGGTATTAAGGTTCACTTTACCCCTTGTTACGTTCCCCAAGGGGTCTAGTTTCCAAAATATAATGCCATGTGTTTTTTTTTTGTTGTCCTGGCACGATAGGGGCTTCCTAAATGCGCCATGCCCCCAGAGCAAAATTTGCTTCCAAAAAGCCAAATGTGACCACTCCTCTTCTGAGACCTGTAGTGCGCCAGTAGAGCACTTTTCACCCCCATATGGGGTGTTTTCTGAATTGGCAGAAATTGGGCTTCAAATTTTGGGGGGTATTTTCTGCTTTAACCCTTTGTAAAAATGTTAAATTTTTGGGAAACCAAGCACTTTCGATATTTTCTTAAAATTTTTACATATGCAAAAGTTGTGAAACCCCTGTGGGGTATTAAGGTTCACTTTACCCCTTGTTACGTTCCCCAAGGGGTATAGTTTCCAAAATATAATGCCATGTGTTTTTTTTTTTTGCTGTCCTGGCACCATAGGGGCTTCCTATATGCAGCATTCCCCCAGAGCAAAATTTGCTTCCAAAAACCCAAATGTTACTACTCCTCTTCTGAGACCTGTAGTGCACCAGCAGAGCACTTTTCACCCCCATATGGGCTGTTTTCTGAATCGGGAGAAAATGGGCTTCAAATTTTGGGGGGTATTTTCTGCTTCAACCTTTTGTAAAAAAGTACAAATTTTGAGAAACCAAGCATTTTCAATAAAACATTTTTATTATTTTTTACATATGCAAAAGTCGTGAAACCCCTGTGGGGTATTAAGGTTCAATTTACCCCTTGTTACGTTCCCCAAGGGGTCTAGTTTCCAAAATATAATGCCATGTGTTTTTTTTTTTGCTGTCCTGGCACCATAGGGGCTTCATAAATGCTGCATGCCCCCAGAGCAAAATTTGCTTCCAAAAAGCCAAATGTGACTACTCCATTTCTGAGACCTGTAGTGTGCCAGCAGAGCACTTTTCACCCCCACATGAGGTGTTTTCTGAATTGGGAGAAATTGGGCTTCACATTTTGGGGGTATTTTATGCTTTAACCCTTTGTAAAAATAAAAAAATTTTGGGAAAACAAGCATTTAATGTACATTTTTTTTTTTTTTTACATTTGCAAAAGTCATGAAACACCTGTGGGGTAGTAAGGCTCACTTAATTCCTTGTTACGTTCCCTGAGGGGTCTAGTTTCCTAAATGGTATGCCATGTGGGGGGGGGGTTGCTGTTCTGGCACCATAGGGGCTTCCTAAAGGTGACATGCCCCCCAAAAACCATTTCAGAAAAATGTTCTCTCCAAAATCCCCTTGTCGCTCCTTCCCTTCTGAGCCTTCTACTGCGCCCGCCGAACACTTTACATAGACATATGAGTTATGTGCTTATTCGAGAGAAATTGGGCTACAAATACCAGTAAAAATGTTCTCCTTTTACCCCTTGCAAAAATTCAAAAATTGGGTCTACAAGAAAATGCGAGTGTAAAAAATGAAGATTTTGAATTTTCATCTTCATTTTGCTGCTATTCCTGTGAAACACCTAAAGGGTTAAAACACTTACTGAATGTCATTTTGAATACTTTGGGGGGTGTAGTTTTTATAATGGGGTCATTTATGGGATATTTCTAATATGAAGACCCTTCAAATCCACTTAAAAACTGAATTGGTCACTGAAAAATTAGAAAATTGCTGCTGAACTTTGAAGCCCTCTGGTGTCTTCCAAAAGTAAAAACTCATCAATTTTATGACGCAAACATAAAGTAGACATATTGTATATGTGATCCAAAATAAAAATTATTTTGAATATCCATTTTCCTTACAAGCAGAGAGCTTCAAAGTCAGAAAAATGCAAAATTTTAATTTTTTTCATCAAATTTTGGGATTTTTCACCATGAAAGGATGCAAGTTACCACAAAATTTTACCACTATGTTAAAGTAGAATATGTCACGAAAAAACTATCTCGGAATCAGAATGATAACTAAAAGCATTCCAGAGTTATTAATGTTTAAACTGACCGTGTCAGAATTGCAAAAAACGCTCTGGTCCTAAGGTGTAAAATGGCCTGGTCCTTAAGGGGTTAAATGGACTCATGTGCTATGGTTAATGACTTTATACTTGACCAACAACATATTCTCAGTACATTGTGTCCCACCCTGTGTCTTGTAAATAACAACATGGGGTTTTGGGAAAACTGTTAAAGGGGTACTCAGTTGAAAAGAATGCATTTTCAAATCAAGTGGTGCCAGAAAGTAAGAGATTTATTTATATATCTTAAGCCTTCTAGTACTTATCAGCTGCTGTATACTCTAGAGGCAGTTGTGTAGTTCTTTCCAGTCAGACCACTGTGTTCTCTGCTGCTACCTCTGTCTGTATCAGGAACTGTCCAGAGCAGGAGAGGTTTTCTATGTGTATGTGCCTGCTCTGGACATTTCTTGATTTGTATATTTTGTGGTACATATAATATACAAAAAGATATTTATTAATTTCTTTGGAGGAATGAGAAAAAAAGATCAGCAACTCTTTTCATGTTTTAAAGTTTTGTTTTCACAATGTTCTTTTTGTGTTAAATGGAATTAATTAGTGAGAAGTCATTTATTTATGAGAAATTTGAGAAATATGTCAAAAGCAGTATACTGAAGTAAGGATCATTTTAAGTGAATGTGACATACATAAAGAATATGCATTATTTATAGTCTTTTTTTTTATGAAAATGGGGAAATATTTATTTCCTACTCATGGTGGAAACTACAGCAATAAAACACAAGACACTTACGGGACAGTACTTAATTTCTTCTCTTACATCTGGTTCCACTTATGACTCATATTTCCCATACGTTGATACACAAGTCTTTACTGTTGCTTGATCCACATAGCTTCATGTATACCCATGACGGCCAAGTCAACACAAAAAGAAAATATCATCAAAGGGTTTTGAACACATAATTTCAATTGCACCAAAGTTGCATTAATATGTTGGATTGAACATTTAAAGCTGAAAGAAGTTATGTTTTTGCTCTGTTGCAGTCTTAAACCTTCTATTTCTGTTTTTTCAAGTACTCCTATACATTACTAATGATCCTTTAAAACATAGTATTTATTAAATGCATATTAACATTAATTCACAAGATTGATTACTCAACACCCCAGTGAAAGGCATCTGGCATTCAGGAATGGTGAATTCATCACCAAAAGTATGTACTTAAAGAGGAACTCCGGTGGAAAGAAGTAGAAAACAAATGTTTTCAAATCAACTGGTGCCTGAAAGTTAAACAGATTTGTAAATGACTTCTATTAAAAAAATCTGAATCCTTCCAGTACTTATTAGCTGCTGTATAAATCAGAGAAATGTGTGAATTTCTTTCCAGTCTGACAACAGTGCTCTCTGCTGACACCTCTGGCTGTGTCAGAACTGTTCAGATTAGAATCATATCCCCATAGAAAACCTCTCCTACTGGACAGTTCCTGACACGGTCAGAGGTATCAGTAGAGAGCACTGTTGTCAGGCTGGAAGTACTAGAAGGGTTAAGATTTTTAAATAAAAGTGATCTACAAACCTGTTTAACTTTCTTGCACCAATTGATTTGAAAAAACTTTTTTTCCACCGGAGTTCCCCTTTAACCCCTTCAGGACGGAGCCCATTTTGGCCTTAAGGACCGGAGCGTTTTTTGCACATCTGACCACTGTCACTTTAAACATTAATAACTCTGGAATGCTTTTAGTTATCATTCTGATTCCGAGATTGTTTTTTCGTGACATATTCTACTTTAACATAGTGGTAAATTTTTGTCGATACTTGCATCTTTTCTTGGTGAAAAATCCGTAAATTTGATGAAAAATTTGAAAATGTTGCATTTTTCTAACTTTGAAGCTCTCTGCCTGTAAGGAAAATGGATATTACGAATACATTTTTTTTGGTTCACATATACAATATGTCTACTTTATGTTTGCATCATAAAATTGATGAGTTTTTACTTTTGGAAGACACCAGAGGGCTTCAACGGTCAGCAGCAATTTTCCGATTTTTCACAAAATTTTCAAACTCAGTATTTTTCAGGGACCAGTTCAGGTTTGAAGTGGATTTGAAGGGTCTTCATATTAGAAATACCCCATAAATGACCCCATTATAAAAACTACACCCCCCAAAGTATTCAAAATGACATTCAGTAAGTGTTTTAACCCTTTAGGTGTTTCACACGAATAGCAGCAAAGTGAAGGAGAAAATTCACAATCTTCATTTTTTACACTTATATGTTCTTGTAGACCCAATTTTTGAATTTTTACAAGGGGTAAAAGGACAAAATTTTTACTTGTATTTGTAGCCCAATTTCTCTCGAGTAAGCACATACCTCATATGTCTATGTAAAGTGTTCGGCGGGCGCAGTAGAGGGCTCAGAAGCGAAGGAGCGACGAGGGGATTTTGGAGAGTACGTTTTTCTGAAATGGTTTTTGGGGGGCATGTCACCTTTAGGAAGCCCTTATGGTGCCACAACAGCAAAAAAAAAAAAACACATGGCATACCATTTTGGAAACTAGACCCCTCGGGGAATGTAACATGGGATAAAGTGAACCTTTATACCCCACAGGTGTTTCACGACTTTTGCATATGTAGAATTTTTTTTTTTTTTTTACCTAAAATGCTTGTTTTCCCAAAAATGTTACATTTTTAAAAAGGGTAAAAGCAGAAAATACCCCCCAAAATTTGTAACACAATTTCTCCCGAGTACGGCGATACCCCATATGTGACCCTAAACTGTTGCCTTGAAATACGACAGGGCTCCAAAATGAGAGCGCCATGCGCATTTGAGGCCTAAATTAGGGACTTGCATAGGGGTGGACATAGGGGAATTCTACGCCAGTGATTCCCAAACAGGGTGCCTCCAGCTGTTGCAAAACTCCCAGCATGCCTGGACAGTCAACGGCTGTCCGACAATACTGGGAGTTGTTTTGCAACAGCTGGAGGCTCCGTTCTGGAAACAGTGGCGTACCAGACGTTTTTCATTTTTATTGGGGAGGGGAGGGGGGTTGTATAGGGGTATGTGTATATGTAGTGTTTTTTACTTTTTATTTTATTTTTTGTGTTAGTGTAGTGTAGTGTTTTTAGGGTACAGTCGCACGGGCGGGAGGTTTACAGTAGTTTCTCGCTGGCAGTTTGAGCTGCAGCAGAAAGTTTGCGGCAGCTCAAACTTGCAGCCAGATACTTACTGTAATCCTCCGCCCATGTGAGTGTACCCTGTACGTTCACATTGGGGGGGGGGGGGACATCCAGCTGTTGCATAACTACAACTCCCAGCGTGCCCGTTGGCTGTCGGTGACTGCTGAGAGTTGTAGTTTTGCAACAACTGTAGGCACACTGGTTATGTATCACTGAGTTTGTGACCTAACTCTGTGTTTCACAACCAGTGTGCCTCCAGCTGTTGCAAAACTACAACTCCCAGCATGTACGGTGCATGGTGTACGGTGACTGCTGAGAGTTGTAGTTTGCAACAGCTGGAGGCACACCGGTCGTGAAACACTGAGTTAGGTAAAAAAAAAAACTCTGAGTTTCACAACCAGTGTGCCTTCAGCTGTTGCAAAACTACAACTCTCAGCAGTCACCGACAGCCAACGGGCATGCTGGGAGTTGTAGTTATGCAACCAGCAGATGCCCCACTACAACTCCCAGCATGCACTTTAGCTGTTTGTGCAAGCTGGGAGTTGTAGTTATACAACAGCTGAAGGTACACTTTTCCATAGAAAAAATGTGCCTCCAGCTGTTGCAAAACCATAAGTCCCAGCATGCCCATAAGGGAATGCTGGGAGTTGTGGTGGTCTGCCTCCTGCTGTTGCATAACTACAGCTCCCAGCATGCCCTTTTTGCATGCTGGGAGCTGTTGCTAAGCAACAGCAGGAGGCTGTCACTCACCTCCAACGATAGGAGAGTCAGTCCCTCGTCGTCACCGCCGCTGCTCCTGGGGCCCCGATCCCAACATTGACGCCGTCCTCTGGAAGAGGGGCGGAGCGGGTGCGGGAGTGACACAGCCAGTAATTCCGGGTCACTGGGTCACTGGAGACCCGATTGACCCGGAATCGCCGCAGATCGCTGGACTGAAGAACTTCCTCTGTAGTATATAACAGCTGATAAGTACTGGAAGTATTAAGATTTTTAAATAGAAGTAAATTACAAATTTGTTTAACCTTCTGGCATCAGTTGATTTAAAAAATAAAATGTTTTCCAGTGGAGTACCCCTTTAAGTGTTGGAGCTCATATTGACTCAGGTTTGGTAACAACAGTCTATTGCTTTATAGACACATGTGGCTTTATTTGGTCCCCTAGAGGAGTAGTGAATAAAAAGTCTTTATAAACTTATTGCGTGACCAATTGTACTTTGTAATGAAACCTTTCATTTTACCATAAAATGTACGGCGAACCCCCCAAAAATTTTTAGGGAGGAAATTTAAATGAAAACCACAATTTTGCACATTTTGGAGGGTTTCGTTTTCACACTGTACACTTTATGGTAAAAATGTGTTCTTTAATCTGTGGGTCAATACAATTAAAATTATACCCATGGCTAGATACTTTTATATTTTAGTACCGCTTAAAAAAAAACTTTTTGTACAAAATCAGTTATCTAAAATTGCCCTATTTTGACCACCTATAACTTTTTCATTTTTCCGTATATAGGTTGGTATGAGGGCTCATTTTTTGTGCCATCATCTGTACTTTTTATCAATAGCACATTTGCACATATAAAACTTTTAGATAATTTTTTATAAACATTTTTTAAAATAAAATGTGACAAAAAAGCCGCATTTTTGGACTTTTTTTTATTTTTACGTTTACGCCATTCACCATACGGGATCATTAACATTATATTTTGGTAGTTCAGACATTTATGCATGCGGTGATACCAAATATGTTTATTAAAAAAATGGTTTTTGGGGGTAGAATGGGAAAAACTGACAATTTAAATTTTTATTGGGGGAGGGGATTTTTCCCTTTTTTTTTACTTTTTATTATTACATTTTTCAACTTTTTTTTTTTACACTTTTTATGTCCCCATAGGGGACTATCTATAGCAATCATTTGATTGCTAATACTATTCAGTGCTATGCATAGGACATAGCACCAATCAGTATTATCGGTGATCTTCTGCTCCGGTCTGCTCGATCTCAGACCAGAGCAGAAGACCCCGGGATATGGCTCGAGCCAGGTGAGGGGACCTCCGGCCGCCATGCTGGATGATCGGATCGCCGTGGCAGCGCTGCGGACGATCCGATCATCCATTCAAAGTTCCGCACTGCGGCAGATGCCGTGATCTGTACTGATCTGAGGGGTTAATGGTGGACATCCACACGATCGCTGCCGGAACCTGTCATGTATGACACGAGCACCGTTCCAATGCTTGCGGTCATACACAGGATGTAAATGTACGTCCTGGTGTGCGAAGTACCGCCAAACCAGGACATACATTTACGTCCGTGGTCGTTAAGGGGTTAAAGGATAGGGGCAGGTGACTAAGTAGACAACACCAGGGCCCAGATCTATTAAACTGTGTGAGAGAAAAAGTTAAAGGATTTTCCCACAGTAACCAATCACAGCTCAGCTAACAAGCTCTGGTAAAGTGAAAGCTGAGCTGTGATTGGTTGCTGTGGGAAAATCACTCCACTTTTTCTCTCACACAGTTTGATAAATCTGGGCCCAGATGTCTTACAGTTGATAAATTCAAATATTATGTTTGTCTGACCTGTTTTTGGGCTAAAAAAAAACACACCCCCTCTATGAATGAGCAGGCCTTACAGTTGCCGCATCTGTAGCACCCATTAAGTTGCCTAACCAGCCAGATCCTTGTTGGTTTACGGGATGAGTAATGACTCTCATTCAATCATGGAGACTCCTCCTCTTTTGGAACATGGTACTAGGCCTAGATGGTAGCAGGTCCTGCAATTCTTCACCTAACATGAGACTGAATCAAACTGACCAATAATTTGAAAGTCTGTTCTCTCTTGCTGGCCTGTGTGGCCCATAATGTTATTAGGATATTGATATTCGATCGCTTTTTAAGGCCTCATGATATGACTCCCTCAGAATTAATTCTGTATACCCCTGTTTCTACTACCACTGTCTATGGTTATTGGCCTCATCTTTGAAGACTGTCAGATAAAGACAGTTCTTTCTTAGATATTGTTTTTTCGGTATACCCCTCATAAGGAACCTTAGTGACAGCTCTCCCATCTGAGTAGGCTGTTTGTAGCTGTTAGTTTATGAGAGACTGAGGTGTGTAGTAGGCCATCTGACCCCTTCGAAATATTAACTAACAGAAAAGGCGGATTCCATTGGACAGCATTTCACGTGTATAAGAGACCTACCAAATTATAATTAATATTGTACAAAATCCTTAATGGGGTACTCTGCCCCCAGACATCTTATCCCCTATCTAAAGGATAGGGGATAAGATGTCAGATCGCCGCGGTCCTGCTACTGGGGAGCCCCAGGATCCCCGCTGTGGCACCGCGCTATCATTACAGCACAGAGCGAGTTCGCTCTGTGCGTAATGACGGGCGATACAGGGGACGGAGCAGCGTGATGTTATGGCTCCGCCCCTCGGGACATCACGGCCCGTCCCCTTAATGCAAGTCTATGGCAAGGGGCGTGACGAGCGCCACGCCCCCCCTCCCATAGACTTGTATTGAAAGGGGCAGGCTGTGACGTCATGAGGGGCGGAGCCGTGACGTAATGATGCTCCGGCCCATGTATTGCCCGTCATTATGTGCAGAGCGAACTCGCTCTGCGCTGTAATGATAGCGGGGTGCTGCAGCAGCGATCCCCTGGGTTCCCAGAAGCGGGACTGCGGCGATCTGACATCTTATCCCCTATCCTTTGGATAGGGTTAAGATGTCTAGGGGCGGAGTACCCCTTTAAAGTATTGCATTGTACCCTGCACAAGAATAAAGATGTCAGCGATGAACCTTGCCCAGAACAATATTTTCTCCAGCCTTGGGTCTGAATACTTTAGTCAAGGAAATTATTTTAGCTTTTCTTTTCAATAAATTAGCAAAGATTTACAACATTCTCTTTTTACTTTGTCATCAACGTATATTTTTTTGCAGAATGATAGGAGAAAACTTTTTATTTTTATTAAGGGTCTGACAACTTTTCGAAATGCATTGTACGTAGGAGAGGAACCTATTTTTGCAAATCTAAATCAGAATATAGATTTTAGGATAGAGAGTATATTACTTTAAAGGGTACTCCGCCAAAGGATAGGGGATAAGATGTCAGATCGCCGCGGTCCCGCTACTGGGGAGCCCCAGGATCCGCGCTGCAGCACTGCGCTATCATTACTGCGCAGAGCGAGTTCGCTCTGCACGTAATGACGGGAAATACAGGGGCCGGAGCATCGTTACTTCACGGCTCCGCCTCTCGTGACGTCACGGCCCGCCCTTTTCAATACAAGTCTATGGGAGGGGGCGTGGCAGTTGTCACGCCCCCTGCTATACACTTGCATTAAGGGGACGGGCTGTGATGTCACGAGGGGTGGAGCAATGACGTCACGCTGCTCCATCCCCTGTATCGCCCGTCATTACACACAGAGCGAACTCAATCTGTGCTGTAATGATAGCGCACTGCCGCAGCGGGGATCCCAGGGGTCCCCAGCAGCGGGACCATGGCAATCTGACATCTTATCCACTATCCTTTGGATAGGGGATAAGAAGTCTAGGGGCGGAGTACCCCTTTAATAGGTGGCCCATCAGATCATTTGCTTAAGGATTTGAGAATTTAAAAGAATGGAAGTTCATATTGTGGTGTGTAGAGGAAGATCTTTGGAAAGAGCTTTGATGAATGCTGTTATTTCTTTTGCTGTTTGGATAATTTTTTAAAGCATATTGGGGGAGATTTATCATTGCTTTTAGAGCATTTTTTTTTTTGCCTACATTTTGGCGCAGTTCAGGCGCAAGCAGCATATTTAGCGACTTTTATGCGTCTTTTAATATAGACAGTTTCACTCGTAGAACTTTTTCCTTTTGACCATGCAGTGGTCACGTATTTATCATTTGCGACTTTTATCAAAAGTCGCTATTTTGTGCGCAAAGGTACTTTTTTTTAGGTGCAAAGCTACACCACCTACCAGTAGGCATGAGAATCACTTCTGCCTTCCGCAATTCAACCTTTAACCTCATGTGAACAACAGCATCCCATTCCTCTTCTATGACACGCGCTCAGGAGCTGAACGCGGGTCATAGCTGGGTGGTCCTGGCGGCTATCTGCCACCAGAACCCATCTCTAATGCCAGACATGACCGATCACGGTGATTCCCGGCTTTAACCCCTTAGACACCATAATCAAATTTGATTGTAGCATCTAAAATGCAAGTAAAAATGTCCCGGCGGCTCTGTGAAAGTAAAAACACGTAACCTGCCAAATTCAGGACCCGGGAAAGTGTCTTCCCTCCCTCACAAGTGTCTAGAAAAAGTGTATGTGGTAGAGCTTTTCCCACAACAGCAGAGCTGCGCAAAATTTATCATCCTGCTGCACCTTCTTGATAAATAAGATGCACACTAGTCAAAAGTCAAACCCACCACACAAATAAACGTGGGAAAATATCTCTACCATAGACATTCTTTGGTAAATCTGGGCCATTATGTGTTATGAAGTAGAGAGAGGCTTTACAACAAGTGACCTACTGTGTTGGGAGGATTAATAAATAATAATAATATGTATCTGTGGAATTTATGTTCTTTCATGATTTGGTTTCTTTTATGATTTCACCGCTCCCTAAAATATGGTAATAACAAAACACAAATAGTGTCTGCTCACCCCTCCTTGACATGTGACCACAGTCCAAGAGTGGCCAGGTGCTGCTGGGCTTGGCTGTCGCGGGCAAGTGATGAATGCAAAAACACAGGTGCTCCTAGAAAGGAAGCTGGAATCCCTGAGCATTTTAATTAAGATTCCATTAAAGGGGTTCTCCGGTGCAAAGGATAGGGGATCCAAAGGATAGGGGATAAGATGCCTGATCGCGGGAGTCCCGCCGCTGGGGACCCCCGGGATCCTTCACCTGGCACCCTGTTTGTAATCAGTCCCTGGAGCGTGTTCGCTCCAGGTCTGATTACTGTCGATCAGGGGGCCGGCGGCGTGTGACGTCATGCCTCAGCCCCCGTGTTACCTCACGCTCCGCCCCTCAATGCAAGTCTATGGAAGGGAGCGTGACAGCTATCACGCCCCCTCCCGTAGGCTTGCATTGAGGGGCAGAGCGTGACGTCACACAGCGGCGGAGGTGTGACGTCCCACGCCGTCGGCCCTGTGGTCTCCGCTAATCAGACCCAGAGCGAACACGCTCCGGGGACTGATTACAAACGGGGTGCCGCGTGCAAGATCACGGTGGTCCCCAGCAGAGGGACTCCCACGATCAGGCATCTTATCCCCTATCCTTTGGATAGGGGATAAGATGTCTAAGCACCGGAGAACCCATTTAAAAGCATCTCGGGGTACATAAATTAATAAAAATAGACAAACATGTTTCGGGACATGCCTTCTTCTAGGTCTAACATAGAAATTAATTACTCTGAATAAATAATGAACTTCACATGAACTACACCCCCTTGTTCAAGTCATATCCTAAAAAAGCGTTAACCCTTCATAAGCTGTACCAACCACTACGAATGAGATATATACAGGTAGAGTAACAGCACACTCTATAAAAAGGGAAAATACAAGTCTATAGATATCTATAATATCATGAACATCATATAGTGATAGACAAAAAGAGGAGGTATTACCAATTAATGGTTAGACTAATAAAATAGCGTAACAGCCCCACAACAGACCTCCAACACGTTTCGCCAAAAGTAAAGCCTTTGCTTTTGGTAAAACGCTTTGGAGGTCTGTTGTGGGGCTGGGGTGAGTTCAGGTTGCTCTGGGGTAACACTGCTGCTATATATTTATTTCTTCATTTATGTTTTCTATTGTTTGGCACTGTTCACTTTTTAGTGTGGGTCTGCATACTTATATGTTCCCTGTGCACCTTCATGTGATCAATTCACTATATTCATGTACTTTGTACTGTGATTTTTTTTTTTTTGGCCTTTTTCACATTAATTTATAATTCTTTTGTGGCACTTTGCACTTTATATATGCAGCGGCACTATATAATTATCTATATAATTATCTTTATATATATATATATATATATATATATAAAACAATTAATAGCGCAAAGGGAACCTTTTAAATTATTTTATTGTGTAAACATAACACTCGTGGTGATGATTAAAATCCGTATTAGCCACCATACACTACTTATATTGCCGCATCCATTTTATATCTGTAGAAATGTATCACAAGTTGTAGTCCATATATTTCTCTAGGCCACAATGTTCATCAGTGCGTTTTAAAGTGCATATGTGAATGTGCGTTTTCTACTTGTTCATCAAGGTATGCTTGTATACTTGTGACATCTATCTTCTATGTGTGCCTCCCACACACCTTGATTGTCCAAGTGTGGTGACAGTTACTTATTATGTGCATATGTTAACAGAAGTATTTGATGTGCTTTTATTTTTCATAGAGGTGTTTCGATTGTATGCCTCTTTAGCAACTTAATGTCCATCTGTTAGTGGCAAAATATATCACAGTCTTGTAGATATTGCACATTATACATATTGCACATTTGGAATGTTTCCATTTGAATTATTGCACACACTTATTGCACATATTCCTTATTGCACATTGCACTTATTGCACTTATCTCTTATTCCGGCTTCTCAAGTAGTTGGTGCTAATTGTTTCTTTCGGATGGGAGCCTCTTTATAGGTAATTGCCGGTCCGACGCGTTTCCTCTTGCGATTCTTCCGGGACTTATTTTCGGCTTCTTTCACTCCTCCTGTATCCTTCTCTAGATGTGGCACTTTTGACGGCCGTCATCAGTGCCACATCTAGAGAAGGATACAGGAGGAGTGAAAGAAGCCGAAAATAAGTCCCGGAAGAATCGCAAGAGGAAGCGCTTGGTCATTTGTGGTCATCCGTCATCTATAGACTTCAATGTTCAAATTTTAACGTCCATTATTCAATTGTTATTTTTGACCATGGATCTCCCTGAAATGTCTGGATGCGCCAGATAAAGTGTGAACACTGCTCCGTCAACATTCTCCAAAAGCCTCTGCTTAAGCTTACGAGAAGTGGATGGGGGGCTAACAAGGCTGTAGCCCCGGGTCTCAGGCCCATAGCCTCGGATCTCAGGTTGCCGTTGTTTTTATTTTTATTGCAAAAACTACTTCAGAGGACAAAAGATAAGCGGCACCAGCAATCAATCTCTTGATCCACCTCTGGACCACGGACAGCTGTGGGGGTCTAGGTTCAACAAACCGCGGCGGTGCTAGGACGGAAGGTAAGTGTAAATCAATAGTACGATCAAGGAAAAAGCAAATCCTGCACTCACCGCACAGTACGGGTATCGCGGCCTCGGATTCCGGACCTCCTCGGATGGCGTGGGAGTAACAGCCGCTGCTGACAGCGCTCAGAAATGGGCAATTTCTGAGCGCTGTCAGCAGCGGCTGTTACTCCCACGCCATCCGAGGAGGTCCGGAATCCGAGGCCGCGATACCCGTACTGTGCGGTGAGTGCAGGATTTGCTTTTTCCTTGATCGTACTATTTTATTTTTATTGCCACCGCTGCTTTAAGACAGTGGTGGCTTCTGGGAAGTGATGTGACGCTCCTTGCGCCTGTCAGCCTTTCTATTCTTCCGCCCTTTCAGGCTAGGCTCGGAGAGTGGCATTTCCTCGCCACAGACTGTGGAGTGTAGACAGAAGGAGTGCTCCACAGATATGATCCCTCTCACCTTCACCACACATATCCTGGTTAGTCCACCACTCACACAGCAACCTAATTTTGGTGTAATTGGAATCATACTGACCCATAGAATAAAGTTAGCCTGTTAGTTTTAATGTAAAAGTTGTGAAGTCGAAAAAAAAAGTATTACCCCCACAAAATTGTGCAATTTCAAATATTTTTTCTATTTTGCCCACATATAGTTTTTTTCTGGCTAGGTAATGCATTATATAATAAAATAAAGAACGTAAACTTGTCCCACAAAAAATAAGCCCTCTCATAATGCATTCGAACAAAATGAAGTTATGGCTGTACATTGCTATATTAAAAAAGAGGGGGAAAAAAGATTTTGTTGTGAAAAAGGAAAGAACATAAAAGCAATATGAATTGGGTATTGCCATAATTGTACCGACCCAATGAATAAAGATAAAATCATTTTTACCGTACAGTGAACGTGTTTAAAATAAATAAAAACACTTCACATTTTTCACAATATTTTTGAGTTTTTCCACAAAAAAAGCTGCCTGTAGCATCAAAAATTTACCACAAATAGAAAGTTCTAAATGTCACAAAAAAAACTATCTCAAAATTGCTTCACTCAGAAAAAGCATTTCAAAGCATTAGGTCATAAAGTTAAAAATGAAGCATCACTGACGTGAACCAGTCTGTCGTTCCTGTGCTGCGCTCCTTCTGAAGCTTCAATAAAGTTCAGTTACTTATTTACGAATGGTGAGTGCTATAGAGATCAGTCTTCTTGTGTTTTAAATTTGTATGGAATCTATATTTCATATGAACTTAGCAATGTAGTCTATGATTCCCCTGGTTTCCATTATCCTGCCCAGAGCTTGTATTATCCACAGTGCCTATCCAGAGTTGCTCACTGCCTATGACTTCACATAATACCACTTGTGTGACGTGTGGCAATCAAAAGAAATCCTGGCTACATATGTGTGTGTTTATATATGTGTGTGTGTGTGTGTGTGTGTATATATGTGTGTGTGTGTGTACGTGTGTGTTTATATATAAATATATATATATATATATATATATATATATATATATATATATATATACGCAAATCAAAAAATGTTGCAGTATCTTGTAATACCTTTTTATTGAACTAACAGAATTTTGTAGAGACAAGCTTTCGGGATTCCTCCCTTTATCAAGTCCAAAGCAAATCTAAGCTCACAAGCAGAAGACATGGGTTACAATCTCACAAATATGCAGGGGTTAAGACAATAGATGTGGAGAATTCACACTGAGATAGGCCATAAATTGTCCTGCCATAGGAACATAGATATAGGTTTTGCCTGGCTAGGTAATGTCAAATTTAATAATAATAATAATAATAATAATATAAATATATATATATATATATATATATATATATATAAAGCAAATACGATGCAGCACTCCACAAGTAGCAAAGAAGGTGGTTTTATTCAATCATGTGCATAGACAACGTTTCACCAGTCTCACACTGGCTTTTTCAAGTGAATAATAGTGATACAGGTGGGTATTTATAGACCGCCCACTGGGTCATGTGACATAGGAAAATATATGATTTACATACATAAACAAAGGTGATCCTGATACATTGTGCAATCAATAATGTAGAAACTTAATATAGAAGACATATATAGACATCCAATAATCCAAGGTTGAGAAAACATACATGTTTTGCTAAAAGTGCAAGTAGTGCAGTGACTGTGATCCAAAACACCGGGTATAGCCGTGTATGCCTTCCGGGGTCCCGCCACGAGGTTTCCTGATCTCAGGCGCCAAAGCGCCGTGTGTGCAATGTGCATCGTAGCAGAGGAGAAGTACTTCCGGGTCGGGAGAACGCGTCCTCGTATCCATAGAAACCCGACTCCGGAGTGAGCCGTAGCCAGCGCATGCTCAGAGAGGTCTGTGTGTCCGTACACAATATACAAGCGCTTGTTGTAGAGAGTTCGTATGAGGTAGGTGTAATCAAAATGTATACACAAGAAGAGGTGTCGCTCCTGGGGACAGCATACTGCAACACAGTAGAAAGTATAGATGTTTCAGTAAAGAAAGTAGTTTGCAATCGCTGGTCCTCATTCATCCGATGCAGGAGCCAGATAGTGAGGAATCACTAACTTGTGGTTGCCCATGGTAACCGACTGGTCAGTTAGCAAACTATATAGATAAAGTAAAGAAAATGAAACAATGGGTAATGACTCACTCCAGTCGGCGTGCATGAGCCAACTCCACTCTCCATATATATCATGATTACCGGTGTGCATGAACCGGAGCCAACGATTCGTCCTCGTCTGTGGACCAGACTTGCATCGGTGTGTTTGGACCGATATCCGTATGATGGTGGTCTGTAAAGCACGTCACTAGAGAAGGAAAAAAGATATTAGAGTAACCAAATAACTCCGCCAGGCACAATCATTCATCATGGGGCATGGATTACAAGGTCCTGTGCGTGTCGGGTCATAGTTCGGGGGGTGTCCTATGGGTGTTGTCCATGGACATGGACTGACCCTGCACCTGTGACAGTACCCAAACTGTATATAGGGTAGTTAACTGTCATGTAACCCCTAAGACCCACGCTATCCAGGGACCTGTATCAATTTGCCCCTGCATGCAAATCTTACATACTGGAGTATCAGTTGTCACTTAGTAGGTTGTGAATACATAGGTCCACAGAAGGGCACAGAGGACGGAAAGGAGAAATTAATACATGGAGGGGGAGTCATGTCAATTACCTAAAGAGAAGAGTGTATAAAGGGATGGTCATATGCTGTCTCCACAGGGGTGGAAGAGTCAAAGTCAGAGTGCGGTGGTATAAAATTGAAGCTTGTAGCGTAGCTTGACATCAAGGCAGGTACCCGGAAGGCATGTGAACTAAAGAAGAAGAAAAGAGAAATTAATAATAAGAATTAATAATAAGAATTGATCACTATTCACCTAAGCAGGGTAGATGTGCCCCAACATCTGAGGCTAGACCCATTAACGCTTCAACATTTTGGGTAGCACAGTGAACTCAACATTGAGCCCATTGGGTTTGAGTGTATTCAGATTGTGGATCCACTTGAGTTCTCTGACCTGTAGGAGAGCTATTCTATCACCCCCTCTTTTGGGGGGAGGAATATGGTCAACAATCATGCATTTGAGATCGGCCTCCGTGTGTCCAGCTTCAATGAAGTGTTTGGACACAGGGAGGTCCACACGTTTTTTCTGATTGAGTACCTGTGTTGATTCAATCTTGTCCGAAAGTCGTTTTTAGTTTCGCCTATATATAAGTATTTACACGGACACCAAAGAATGTACACTACATGGTCGCTGTCACAAGTTAAATAAAATTTAATGGGGAATTCTTTGTGTGTATTGGGATGTATGAATTCTATACAGTACAGTACATAATCTGTGGTGGTAATGATGGTGCTTGTCAGTCTGTCAGTAAACTCAGGTGACAGGCTGGCAACATTATTGCTCTTAGAGGTATTCCCAAAATGTATAATGATCCCCCTATCCACCGGATATGGGATAGCTATGTGATCAGTGAGGTCTGCCTGCTGGGACACCCATCGATCACCAGAATGGAAGAGTAATGTCCCTGAAAATGCTTCATGCATTCTCTTAGGGGTGTGTCTGAGGGCGTGGTTAGGGCATGCCTGAGGGTGTGGTTTTGGGTGTGTTTGAGGGTGTGGTTAGGTGGCATGGCTGGGCTATGGGCTCTAGCCCCGGGTCTTTTGGGGACCTAGCAACGCCCCTGCCACATACTGTACTGTTGTTTACATGTTAAGCAAGATATGCAATAGATCATATGAGATGTAAGACTTAAAGGGGTACTCCGGCCCTAAGACATCTTATCCCCTATCCAAAGGGGGATAGGGGATAAGATGTCTGACCCCCCAATCTTGCATTCGGCACCAAGCTCTTTGAGCTGCACGCCACGCTGCCAGCTCACAAACTGCCAGGTGCCGACCACGGGGCAGAAGTATCCTGACGTCACGTCTCCGCCCCTGTGGTCAGCACCCAGCAGTTTGCATAAAATAAACATAAACCTACATGTTGTACCGATGGCTCGGCCACATTTTAACCATGTTCCCTTTGCACTATTTTCTTGTTTACGAATGCCATCTCTATGAAAGAATCTGTAGAGAAAAGAAAAGAAAGGACCGACGGACGGCACCTCGTGTATTTACCCTCAATAGATCGGGTGGTGGGTGGGGGGGGAACCCCACGGGGCTTATAGATGGCCGCTCACCTTGAGATCTATGCAAAAAAGCATATCACCCACGATATAATCTGGGTACTGTAGTACGAGTCGCTGCTATGCCGATGGGTTGCAGGAGGAAACAAGTCGTCCTGGGAGTCAATATTAGAAGTAGAGCAGGAAAAAACCCTCAGGTATGGCGCTGCAGACTCTTGTAGACAGATGAGGCGGATGCCAAAGGTAATAGGAAAGTCCTCAGCAGGACATTTTATTAAAAAAACAATAAAATGGACAAGATTACGCGTTTCGGAAGGATCCCTGCCTTCCTCAGATCAGGAACCTGATCCTGATCTGAGGAAGGGAGGGATCCTCCCGAAACGCGTAATCTTGTCCATTTTATAGTTTTTTTAATAAAATGTCCTGCTGAGGACTTTCCTATTACCTTTGGCATCCGCCTCATCTGTCTACGAGAGTCTGCATCTCTATGAAAGTGCCTGGGTGCTATTCTATTGCCAATATTGCAACATATCTACACCCTGATTTTAAATAAGTTTAATGCTCAAAACAAATGAAATTAGATAAGATACAAACCACCAATCATGGTGGTTAGTACAGCTTATCAAGGCTTAACACTTTTTCAGAATATGACATGCACAAGGGGGTGTAATTAATGTGAAGTTCATTATTTTGAGTTATTAACCCCTTAAGGACGCAGGACGTAAATGTACGTCCTGGTGAGGTGGTACTTAACGCACCAGGACGTACATTTACGTCCTAAGCATAACCGCGGGCATCGGAGCGATGCCCGTGTCATGCGCGGCTGATCCCGGCTGCTAATCGCAGCCAGGGACCCGCCGGCAATGGCCGACGCCCGCGATCTCGCGGGCGTCCGCCATTAACCCCTCAGGTGCCGGGATCAATACAGATCCCGGCATCTGCGGGAGTTCGCGATTAAAATGAACGATCGGATCGCCCGCAGCGCTGCTGCGGGGATCCGATCATTCATAACGCCGCACGGAGGTCCCCTCACCTTCCTCCGTGCGGCTCCCGGCGTCTCCTGCTCTGGTCTGAGATCGAGCAGACCAGAGCAGGAGATGACCGATAATACTGATCTGTTCTATGTCCTATACATAGAACAGATCAGTATTAGCAATCATGGTATTGCTATGAATAGTCCCCTATGGGGACTATTCAAGTGTAAAAAAAAATTTAAAAAAATGTAAAAGTAAAAGTAAAAAAAAAGTGAAAAATCCCCTCCCCCAATAAAAAAGTAAAACGTCAGTTTTTTCCTATTTTACCCCCAAAAAGCGTAAAAAACATTTTTTATAGACATATTTGGTATCGCCGCGTGCGTAAATGTCCGAACTATTAAAATAAAATGTTAATGATCCCGTACGGTGAACGAAAAAAATTTTAAAAAGTCCAAAATTCCTACTTTTTTAATACATTTTATTAAAAAAAAAATTATAAAAAATGTATTAAAAGTTTTTTATATACAAATGTGGTATCAAAAAAAAGTACAGATCATGGCGCATAAAATGAGCCCCCATACCGCCGCTTATACTGAAAAATAAAAAAGTTATAGGTCATCAAATAAAGGGATTATAAACGTACTAATTTGGTTAAAAAGTTTGTGATTTTTTTTAAGCGCAACAATAATATAAAAGTATATAATAATGGGTATCATTTTAATCGTATTGACCCTCAGAATAAAGAACACATGTCATTTTTACCAGAAATTGTACGGCGTGAAAACAAAACCTTCCAAAATTAGCAAAATTGCGTTTTTCGTTTTCATTTCCCCACAAAAATAGTGTTTTTTGGTTGCGCCATACATTTTATGATATAATGAGTGATGTCATTACAAAGGACAACTGGTCACGCAAAAAATAAGCCCTCATACTAGTCTGTGGATGAAAATATAAAAGAGTTATGATTTTTAGAAGGCGAGGAGGAAAAAATGAAAACGTAAAAATTAAATTGTCTGAGTCCTTAAGGCCAAAATGGGCTGAGTCCTTAAGGGGTTAAAGAGGTATTCCAGGAAAAAAATAACTTTTTTTTATATGTCAACTGGCTCCAAAAAGTTAAACAGATTTGTAAATTACTTCTATTAAAAAATCTTAATCCTTTCAGTACTTATGAGCTTCTGAAGTTAAGGTTGTTCTTTTCTGTCTAAGTGCTCTCTGATGACACGTGTCTCGGGAACCGCCCAGTTTAGAAGCAAATCCCCATAGCAAACCCCTTCTAAACTGGGTGGTTCCCGAGTCACGTGTCATCAGAGAGCACTTAGATAGAAAAGAACAACCTTAACTTCAGAAGCTCATAAGTACTGAAAGGATTAAGATTTTTTAATAGAAGTAATTTACAAATCTGTTTAACTTTCTGGAGCCAGTTGATATATATATAAAAAAGCTTTTTCCTGGATAACACCTTTCATTTCTATGATAGATCTAGAGAAAGGCATAACCCGCATTGGTCTGTTTTTATTAATTTTTGTAATCTGAGATGCTTTTAATGGAAACTTAAATAAAGTCATGGGGGAGATTTATCAAAACCTGTCCAGAGGAAAGTTGCTGAGTTGCCCACAGCAACCAATCAGATCGCTTCTTTCATTTTTTGAAAGGTCTCTGAAAAATGAAAGAAGCGATCTGATTGGTTGCTATGGGCAACTCAGCACCTTTTCTTCTGGACAGGTTTTGAGGAATCTCCGTTGTGTTTTGAGAAAATGGCTGTGAAATGCTGAGGGATTACGGCTTCCTTTCTAGGAGCGCCTGTGTTTTGTGGACAATTGGTTGTTACCAGCTGAGGATCTGACACTGTCTGTTCAGTGCAGACAAATAAGACTGTGTATTTATTTGTATTTTTTTTAACAGATCCATTAACAGAATTATTATTATTATTTTTATGATGCATCCGTCATGGTTGAAACTTGAAAGCATGCATTTGCATAAAAGTGACACGCTTTTTTGAAAATGGCAGCACCAAGTCCATGCATTCAGAAGTTTCAGAGAAGCAGCATAATGTCTATGTTTTAGAATTGTTGGTTCATAGGGAATACAAGCATTTTATTATAAAACATTTTATTAACCCCTTAAGGACCAAGCTCATTTTGACCTTAAGGACCAGGCCAATTTTATTTTTGCATTTTCGTTTTTTTCCATCCTGTCTTCGGAAAATCGTAACTCTTTTATATTTTCATCCACAGACTAGTATTAGGGCTTGTTTTTTGCGTGACCAGTTGTCCTGCATAATGACATCACTTATTTTACCATATAATGTATGGCGCAACCAAAAAAATACTATTTGTGTGGGGAAATTAAAAAGAAAACGGCAATTTAGCAAATTTTGGAAGGTTTTGTTTTCACGCCGTACAATTTACGGTAAAAATGACATGTGTTCTTTATTCTGTGGGTCAATACGATTAAAATGATGATTATATACTATTCTACCCATGATTATATACTTTTCTATTATTGTTACGCTTAAAAAAAAAGCTAACTTTTTAACCAAATTAGTATGTTTAAAATCCTTCTATGTTGACGACCTATAACTTTTACATTTTGTTTGTATAAGCGGCCGTATGGGGGCTCATTTTTTGCACCATGATCTGTACTTTTTATTGATACCACATTTGTGTGTATAAAAATCTTTTATTATTTTTTTAAATAAAATGTGACAAAAAAGCAGCAATTTTGCGCTTTTTTGTATTTTTACATTCACACTGTTCACCGTACGGGATCAATAACATTATATTTTTATAGTTTGGACATTTATGCACACGGCAATACCAAATATGTGTATAAATTGTTTTTTTTTACACTTTATGGGGGTAAAATTTTTTGTACTTTTTTCCCTTTTTTACTTTCATTTTAACACTTTAATAGTCCCCATAGGGGACTATCTATAGCAATCAGTTGATTGCTAATACTGTTCAGTGCTATGCATAGGACACAGCACTGATCAGTATTATCGGTGATCTCCTGCTCTGGTTTGCTCGATCTCAGACCAGAGCAGAAGACCCCGAGAGATGGCCGGAGAAAGGTGAGGGGACCTCCGGGCGCCATTCTGGATGATCGGATCGCAGCGGCGATCCAATCATCCATTCAAAGTACCGCACTGCCGCAGATGCCATGATCTGTATTGATCACAGCATCTGAGGGGTTAATGGCGGACATCTGCGCGATCGCGGATGTCCGCCATTACCATCGGGTCCCTGGTTCTGATAGCAGCCGGGACCTGCCGCACATGACGCGAACATCGGTCCGATGATGGTGCATTAAGTACCACGTCACCATGACGTACATTTACGTCTATTGTCGCTAAGGGGTTAATGGATAAGGCCACATATACATGGTTTGTCCGGAAAATATTCAGCCATTGGTAATATAATGAGTTCCCTGCACTGATCAGTATATGAGGGAGCATATTAACTGTATGGTCAACATGTTCAAATTGACTGAACAACTAAAGCAGTGAATCTGCATCAAATTTTGCATTACACTGAAACATTTCTCCATGGAACCTATGGGGGAGATTTATCAAAACCTGTGCAGAGAAAAAATTGTTCAGTTGCCCATAGGAACCAATCAGATTGCTTCTTTCATTTTTTTTTTTTTTTTTAAAGGCTTCTGAAAAATGAAAGAAGTGATCTGATTGGTTGCTATGGGCAACTGGGCAAGTATTCCTCTGCAGAGGTTTTGATAAAATCTCCCCATATGGGTGGAAGATGTGAGTGCAGCATAGACAAAAAAAAAAAGTGGCAAAAATGCTTCAAAGATGGTTTAGAACCTGTTGAAAATGATCCCTGTTCTGTACGGATGTTGAATCTGTACGGACTGCAACCAACAAAGATGGGCAAATGACAATGTGAGAACTAAAAGGTGAACTGGGGATTCCTCAAACTTCTGTGTTCAAGGTCTGATGTAGGGTCTTGGCATGAGACAAACTTTGTGGGGTCCCAAGGTGCCTATTTCAAAGAGAAGTGAGATTTGTCTATTTACAATGGGGGAGATATTCAAAAACTACTGTAATTTCTATTCTAGAGATATTAATTACACTTGTATGAAAAAAAATGAGTTCACTTTTGTTTTTTTTTCTTTGCACCAAAAATTGCCAAATTTGGGGCCAAAAAATTATTTTTTGTAGCTGCCATATTGGATTTTTGTGTGCCAAAATTGCAGAGTTTGGTGCCAAAATCGGCACTTTTGGCGCCAAGTTTTAAATCTCCAAAAATTCTGGGGGAAGCATCACATGTAATATTCCATGATTACCAGTGCCCAGACAAGCGATAACTGTTTAAATTAAACATTTCTAGGGCTTATATGTGTGTTCAGGTGCAGTGAACATGGAAAAAAAATAAAAATTTTTTTTATTACATTTTCTAATAAAATGTATTTATTTTTCAATAATTGATTAAATAACACCTTTTCCCAAAAAAAAAAAATAAAAAAAAATAAATACAACCATTTCTGTAATTTCTACACAAGCAAAAAGCTGGTGTGAAATTTTTGATGTAAAATAGACTTTCACCCCTTTGAAAATGTCATGTAAAACATGAAATTTGCATAACCACGCCCACTTTTGCAAAACTGGTGTGACTAGTGTAAACCTTGGATAATTCTCATGTAAAACACTTTGAATATCTGATGTAAACATTTTTGCGCCAAAATTTTGACACGAAACGTGACATTTTTGATGTGAAGGGTTTTGAATATGTGTCTTCTTCAATAAATGTCTCTATTTTTTCATCTTACATGACTGGATACTTTCCAGACAGACCTTGTTACCGCGAGTGAGGTGACTTCTGCCCAGGGTGCCTCCACATGTACCAATTATTTTCTAAAATTCCTTTCATGCTGCCTGAACCAAGAGTCATCAGGGAGGTCATAGTCGCTTCTACCATCCTTGTGATCCTTGATTATTAGATCTCTTTCTATACCCAAACAAGGCTACCGATCAAGGAACCTCCCCAGTGACTTTTGGTTTAGGTGGCATAAAAGTGATGACAGGTTCCCTACAAAAATACTGCGATAAAAAGAGAAAAAAAGGAACACAATAGCGCCCCTGGTGAAGTACGTTAGGCACAGGTAGGGAGATGCTGGTATTAACACTCACCCTGTGATGTTGCGCTCAGAGCACAACATCTGGTATCACATATATCATAAAATGGGATCCTGCAGCTTGATTCCCCCGATCCCAGGCAGCGTCTGGTCCGGTAATGGTATAGGCAGCAGAAGAAACAAAAACGGAACTTATTCCAAGCGCCAGATCCCTTGAGATAGTCAGTGTAACAAAGTAGACCAATTTCCATAAAAGATAACATTTATTCCAAGCATAGATCAACGCGTTTCAGACCCGAAACAGGACCTTCATCAGGACAGAATCAGCATTCTGTCCTGATGAAGGGCCCGTTTCGGGTCTGAAATGCGTTGATCTATGCTTGGAATAAATGTTATATTTTACTAAATGTTATAGTGTACTTTGTTAGACTGACTATCTCAAGGGATCTGGCGCTTGGAATAAGTTTCGTTTTTGTTTCTTCTGCTGCCTATACAAAAATATTGCATGACTGATTTAGCAACTACAGTCACTTTTTATGTAGTCGCTCTATTTTGGACATTTGACTAATAAGCAGTTTCACAGTCTGGTGTGGTCTGTTTTTATATTTTAAGACAAATTAAAGGGGTATTCCAGGATTCCACAATTTTGTGATTTTTGCCCCAAGGTTTATTTTCAACAGCATACAAAGTCAGTGTCTTCCCAGGTTTTCCCAGGTTGCAGTGCGGCTTGGTGATGACAGGAAGCCTTTATGCTTCAATGGGTGGAGCAACCGCTGGGTGGGAGGAAGATCATTCTGTTTTTGCAACAGCTGGAGGCACCCTGGTCAGAAAACACTGGTCTATTGCATTGAAGAGATCACAGGTATGTTTCAATGAGTGGGGTGGCTGATGTATGGGAGGGAAAAAAGTGGCCTTCCAACAAGGAATCATGAGATTTGTAGTTTAAGGGAACAAACTGCAACATGAAATAGTCAGTTCACAAAAAGCTAGCCACAGTATTATGGTAATCTCACAACATAGCCATTTAGCCCCAAGACAAGTGCAGATCTTTCCTAAGTATGGGTATTACTGTCCGGCAGATATGTAATAAAATCACTTTATGGTGAATAACCCCTTTAAGGTAATAAGAAATGTGGAGTTTACTCCATGACCCAGATTTACTACAATAAATGTTCCAAAATTTGGACGCAGTTGCGCCACAAACTGTCTGATATAACTCACTCCTCATTTACTATGTGTTTTGTTAAAAAGAAAAAAACACTGCTGAGGTCAGCAATCCAAAAGGCATGTAAAAAAACATGAATAGCGTTTAAAGTAGATAGCTGCAAAATGAATAAAATTTTGCTTACCTGAAAATTTCAATTTCTGGAGTCCGTAGGCAGCACAGAATGGGTTAAGTTCGTCCTCCCGAACTTGTCAGAATTTACAAATTAGCATAATTAGCCCAATTAAAAGACCCCCCCTGCTAGGTATAAATGGACAAACCCACACACTGGCCATAGAGTAGTTATAAAGCAATATTTAATTAGGGTGGGATCCCTGTGCTGCCTACGGACTCCAGGAATTGAAATTTTCAGGTAAGCAAAATTTTATTCATTCCTGGACGTCCTACGGCAGCACAGAATGGGACCTAAGTAGCAGAAAATAATAAAGGGAGGGCATTACTTCTTAAACGCTTCTTCCAACACTGCCTTGCCTAGGGCTGAGCTACTGGAGACGTCCAGACGGTAGTGTTGAATGAATGTGGTTGGCGTTGCCCACGTAGCCGCTCTACAGATCTCTTGAAGCGATACTTGAGAAGCTTCAGCCCAAGATGCTGAGGTTGCCCTAGTAGAATGGGCTTTTAGATCCCTTAGGGGCTCCAGGCCTTCTTTTTGGAAGGAAAAACTGAAAAAGTCTTCTTAATCCAGTTGGCAATAGTGGATTTGGCTGCCTTGGAGCCTTTAGATTTGGCTCCGAACTGTACAAACAAGTGCTCTGAACACCTAAATGATGCCGTCCTGGCAATATATTCCAAAACTGCACGTCTGACATCTAACTTCAAGATCTCTTGATGTTCAGCCAGAGCCGGTAGTATAATTTCTTGTTGAAGGTTATGCACAGAATGGACTTTCAGGATAAACCCGGGAAGAGTGCGAAGTACTAAGGCATCCCCAAGATCTCTTAGATATGGCTCAAGGCAAGAGAGTGCCTGTATCTCACTGACCCTGCGGGCTGAAGCGATAGCCACTAAAAAACAAGCTTTCCACGTGAGAAATTTTATATCAATGGATTGAATGGGTTCAAAAGGGTCTGATGTGAGGCACCTCAAGACTCTGGAAAGTGTTACGCCGAGCGCTCCGGGTTCCCGCTCCTCCCCGGAGCGCTCGCCTCACCTCCTCCGCTGCAGCGCTCCGGTCACGTCCTCTGACCCGGGGCGCTGCGATCCTGCTGCTAGCCGGGATGCGATTCGCGATGCGGGTAGCGCCCGCTCGCGATGCGCACCCCGGCTCCCCTACCTGACTCGCTCCCCGTCTGTTCTGTCCCGGCGCGCGCGGCCCCGCTCCCTAGGGCGCGCGCGCGCCGGGTCTCTGCGATTTAAAGGGCCACTGCGCCGCTGATTGGCGCAGTGGTCCCAATTAGGGTTATCACCTGTGCACTCCCTATATTACCTCACTTCCCTTGCACTCCCTTGCCGGATCTTGTTGCCTTAGTGCCAGTGAAAGCGTTCCTTGTGTGTCCCTTGCCAGTGTTTCCAGACCTTCTGCCGTTGCCCCTGACTACGATCCTTGCTGCCTGCCCCGACCTTCTGCTACGTCCGACCTTGCTTCTGCCTACTCCCTTGTACCGCGCCTATCTTCAGCAGCCAGAGAGGTGAGCCGTTGCTAGTGGATACGACCTGGTCACTACCGCCGCAGCAAGACCATCCCGCTTTGCGGCGGGCTCTGGTGAAAACCAGTAGTGGCTTAGAACCGGTCCACTAGCACGGTCCACGCCAATCCCTCTCTGGCACAGAGGGTCCACTACCTGCCAGCCGGCATCGTGACAGTAGATCCGGCCATGGATCCCGCTGAAGTTCCTCTGCCAGTTGTCGCTGACCTCACCACGGTGGTCGCCCAGCAGTCACAACAGATTGCGCAACAAGGCCAACAGCTGTCTCAACTGACCGTTATGCTACAACAGTTGCTACCACAGCTTCAGCAGTCATCTCCTCCGCCAGCTCCTGCACCTCCTCCGCAGCGAGTGGCCGCTCCTGGGATACGCTTATCCTTGCCGGATAAATTTGATGGGGACTCTAAGTTTTGCCGTGGCTTCCTTTCCCAATGTTCCCTGCATCTGGAGATGATGTCGGACCTGTTTCCCACTGAAAGGTCTAAGGTGGCTTTCGTAGTCAGTCTTCTGTCCGGAAAAGCCCTGTCATGGGCCACACCGCTCTGGGACCGCAATGACCCCGTCACTGCCTCCGTACACTCCTTCTTCTCGGAAATCCGAAGTGTCTTTGAGGAACCTGCCCGAGCCTCTTCTGCTGAGACTGCCCTGTTGAACCTGGTCCAGGGTAATTCTTCCGTTGGCGAGTATGCCGTACAATTCCGTACACTTGCTTCAGAATTGTCCTGGAATAATGAGGCCCTCTGCGCGACCTTCAAAAAAGGCCTATCCAGCAACATTAAAGATGTTCTGGCCGCACGAGAAATTCCTGCTAATCTACATGAACTTATTCACCTAGCCACTCGCATTGACATGCGTTTTTCTGAAAGGCGTCAGGAACTCCGCCAAGATATGGACTCTGTTCGCACGAGGCGTTTCGTCTCCTCGGCTCCTCTCTCCTCTGGTCCCCTGCAATCTGTTCCTGTGCCTCCCGCCGTGGAGGCTATGCAGGTCGACCGGTCTCGCCTGACACCTCAAGAGAGGACACGACGCCGTATGGAGAACCTCTGCCTGTACTGTGCTAGTACCGAACACTTCCTGAGGGATTGTCCTATCCGTCCTCCCCGCCTGGAAAGACGTACGCTGACTCCGCACAAAGGTGAGACAGTCCTTGATGTCTACTCTGCCTCTCCACGTCTTACTGTGCCTGTGCGGATGTCTGCCTCTGCCTTCTCCTTCTCTACAGTGGCCTTCTTGGACTCTGGTTCTGCAGGAAATTTTATTTTGGCCTCTCTCGTCAACAGGTTCAGCATCCCAGTGACCAGTCTCGCCAGACCCCTCTACATCAATTGTGTAAATAATGAAAGATTGGACTGTACCATACGTTTCCGCACGGAGCCCCTTCTTATGAGCATCGGATCTCATCATGAGAGGATTGAACTTTTGGTCCTCCCCAATTGCACCTCGGAGATTCTCCTTGGACTTCCCTGGCTTCAACTTCATTCCCCAACCCTGGATTGGTCCACTGGGGAGATCAAGAGTTGGGGGTCCTCTTGTTCCAAGAACTGTCTAAAACCGGTTCCCAGTAACCCTTGCCGTAACTCTGTGGTTCCTCCAGTAACCGGTCTCCCTAAGGCCTATATGGACTTCGCGGATGTTTTCTGCAAAAAACAAGCTGAGACTCTACCTCCTCACAGGCCTTATGATTGCCCTATCGACCTCCTCCCGGGTACTACTCCACCCCGGGGCAGAATTTATCCTCTCTCTGCCCCAGAGACTCTTGCCATGTCCGAATACGTCCAGGAGAATCTAAAAAAGGGCTTTATCCGTAAATCCTCCTCTCCTGCCGGAGCCGGATTTTTCTTTGTCTCCAAAAAAGATGGCTCCCTACGTCCTTGCATTGACTACCGCGGTCTTAATAAAATCACGGTTAAGAACCGCTACCCCTTACCCCTCATCTCTGAACTCTTTGATCGCCTCCAAGGTGCCCACATCTTCTCTAAATTGGACTTAAGAGGCGCCTATAACCTCATCCGCATCAGAGAGGGGGACGAGTGGAAAACGGCATTTAACACCAGAGATGGACACTTTGAGTATCTGGTCATGCCCTTTGGACTGTGCAATGCCCCTGCCGTCTTCCAAGACTTTGTCAATGAAATTTTTCGTGATCTATTATACTCCTGTGTTGTGGTATATCTGGACGATATCCTAATTTTTTCTGCCAATCTAGAAGAACACCGCCAGCATGTCCGTATGGTTCTTCAGAGACTTCGTGACAACCAACTCTATGCCAAAATTGAGAAATGTCTGTTTGAATGCCAATCTCTTCCTTTTCTAGGATATTTGGTCTCTGGCCAGGGACTACAGATGGATCCAGACAAACTCTCTGCCGTCTTAAATTGGCCACGCCCCTCCGGACTCCGTGCTATCCAACGCTTTTTGGGGTTCGCCAATTATTACAGGCAATTTATTCCACATTTTTCTACCATTGTGGCTCCTATCGTGGCCTTAACCAAAAAAAATGCTGATCCCAAGTCCTGGCCTCCTCAAGCAGAAGACTCCTTTAAACAACTCAAGTCTGCCTTTTCTTCGGCTCCCGTGCTCTCCAGACCTGACCCTTCCAAACCCTTCCTATTGGAGGTTGATGCCTCCTCAGTAGGAGCTGGAGCTGTTCTTCTACAAAAAAATCCTTCCGGGCATGCTGTCACTTGTGGTTTTTTCTCTAGGACCTTCTCTCCAGCGGAGAGGAACTACTCCATCGGGGATCGAGAGCTTCTAGCCATTAAATTAGCACTTGAGGAATGGAGGCATCTGCTGGAGGGATCAAGATTTCCTGTTATTATCTACACCGACCACAAGAACCTCTCCTACCTCCAGTCGGCCCAACGGCTGAATCCTCGCCAGGCCCGGTGGTCTCTGTTCTTTGCCCGATTTAATTTTGAGATTCACTTTCGTCCTGCCGATAAGAACATTAGAGCCGATGCTCTCTCTCGTTCCTCGGATGCCTCAGAAGTTGATCTCCCTCCGCAACACATCATTCCACCTGACTGCCTGATCTCCACTTCTCCTGCCTCCATCAGGCAGACTCCTCCAGGAAAGACCTTTGTTTCTCCACGCCAACGCCTCGGAATTCTCAAATGGGGTCACTCCTCCCATCTCGCAGGTCATGCGGGCATCAAGAAATCTGTGCAACTCATCTCCCGCTTCTATTGGTGGCCGACTCTGGAGACGGATGTTGGGGACTTTGTGCGAGCCTGCACTATCTGTGCCCGGGATAAGACTCCTCGCCAGAAGCCCGCTGGTTTTCTTCATCCTCTGCCTGTCCCCGAACAGCCTTGGTCACTGATTGGTATGGATTTTATTACTGATTTACCCCCTTCCCGTGGCAACACTGTTATTTGGGTGGTCGTTGATCGATTCTCCAAAATGGCACATTTCATTCCTCTTCCTGGTCTTCCTTCTGCGCCTCAGTTGGCTAAACAATTTTTTGTACACATTTTTCGTCTTCACGGGTTGCCTACGCAGATTGTCTCGGATAGAGGGGTCCAGTTCGTGTCTAAATTCTGGAGAGCTCTCTGTAAACAACTCAAGATTAAATTAAATTTTTCCTCTGCATATCATCCCCAGTCCAATGGACAAGTAGAAAGAATTAACCAGATCCTGGGTGATTATTTGCGACATTTTGTTTCCTCCCGCCAGGATGACTGGGCAGATCTCCTTCCATGGGCCGAATTCTCGTATAACTTCAGGGTCTCTGAATCTTCCTCCAAATCCCCATTTTTTGTGGTGTACGGCCGTCACCCTCTTCCCCCCCTCCCTACCCCCTTGCCCTCTGGTCTGCCCGCTGTGGATGAAATTTCTCGTGACCTTTCCATTATATGGAGAGAGACCCAAAATTCTCTCTTACAGGCTTCTTCACGCATGAAGAGGTTCGCGGATAAGAAAAGAAGAGCTCCCCCCGTTTTTTCCCCTGGAGACAAGGTATGGCTCTCCGCTAAATATGTCCGCTTCCGTGTCCCTAGCTACAAGTTGGGACCACGCTATCTTGGTCCTTTCAAAATTTTGTGTCAAATTAATCCTGTCTCTTATAAACTTCTTCTTCCTCCTTCTCTTCGTATCCCTAATGCCTTTCACGTCTCTCTTCTCAAACCACTCATCCTCAACCGTTTTTCTCCCAAATCTGTTCCTCCCACTCCTGTTTCCGGCTCCTCGGACGTCTTCTCGGTCAAGGAGATTTTGGCTGCCAAAAAGGTCAGAGGGAAAAATTTTTTTTTAGTAGACTGGGAGGGTTGTGGTCCTGAAGAGAGATCCTGGGAACCTGAGGACAACATCCTTGACAAAAGTCTGCTCCTCAGGTTCTCAGGCTCCAAGAAGAGGGGGAGACCCAAGGGGGGGGGTACTGTTACGCCGAGCGCTCCGGGTTCCCGCTCCTCCCCGGAGCGCTCGCCTCACCTCCTCCGCTGCAGCGCTCCGGTCACGTCCTCTGACCCGGGGCGCTGCGATCCTGCTGCTAGCCGGGATGCGATTCGCGATGCGGGTAGCGCCCGCTCGCGATGCGCACCCCGGCTCCCCTACCTGACTCGCTCCCCGTCTGTTCTGTCCCGGCGCGCGCGGCCCCGCTCCCTAGGGCGCGCGCGCGCCGGGTCTCTGCGATTTAAAGGGCCACTGCGCCGCTGATTGGCGCAGTGGTCCCAATTAGGGTTATCACCTGTGCACTCCCTATATTACCTCACTTCCCTTGCACTCCCTTGCCGGATCTTGTTGCCTTAGTGCCAGTGAAAGCGTTCCTTGTGTGTCCCTTGCCAGTGTTTCCAGACCTTCTGCCGTTGCCCCTGACTACGATCCTTGCTGCCTGCCCCGACCTTCTGCTACGTCCGACCTTGCTTCTGCCTACTCCCTTGTACCGCGCCTATCTTCAGCAGCCAGAGAGGTGAGCCGTTGCTAGTGGATACGACCTGGTCACTACCGCCGCAGCAAGACCATCCCGCTTTGCGGCGGGCTCTGGTGAAAACCAGTAGTGGCTTAGAACCGGTCCACTAGCACGGTCCACGCCAATCCCTCTCTGGCACAGAGGGTCCACTACCTGCCAGCCGGCATCGTGACAGAAAGATCCCAAGATGGTATAGGCTTGCTGACTTTCGGGCAAATATTATTTACCCCTTTAAAGAATCTTTTAACCAGCGGGTCTCTTGTAAATGTTCCTGCTAGAAAAAAATTTATAGCAGCAAATTGAACTTTCATAGTGGACTGCTTGAGACCCTTACTGAGACCGAGCTGCAGAAAGTTCAGAACATCAATGACTGAAGGATCATCTCCAGGATACTTAAGAGACTTAAGACTTGAAGAGACTCCATACCCTGGAATAACACTTTCTTGTTCCCATCTTGCTCGATTTATCCAAAGTAGATAGGACCTCACTAGATAGCCCTTTGGATCTCAGCAGGTTCAGTTCACCTCCCAAGCAGTCAGATGCAGGGAGTTGAGCTCCTAATGGCAAATCCCCTGCTGGGTTAGACGGTCCTCTATTTTTGGCAGATGCCAGAATCGATTGTGAGATATTTCCATGGCTAGGGAGAACCAAGCCCTCCTGGGCCAATAAGGAATGATCAGGATCGCTCAAGGGTTCTCCTTCTTGACCTTCAGCAGGATCCTCTGGATTAGAGCAGGAGGTGGAAACAGATACAGAAACCTCCCCTTCCAGGATAATGATAGACCGTCCAGATGATATGGGTGTTCCCGACAAGAGAGAAAGCAGAACTTCTGCAGCTTGGCATTCCTCCTCGTTGCGAATACATCTATCTCCGGGGTACCGAACCATTTTTTTAATTGGTTGAAGATCTCCATGCTCAACTCCCATTCGCCTGGATGAAGGGATTTCCGACTGAGAAGATCCACCTTGACATTCAGGATACCTTGTAAGTGCACTGCTACAAGACTCTTGACGCTGAATTCCGCCCATCTGAAGATCTTGGCACACTCGGACATCAGGGATTGAGACCTGGTTCCCCCCTGCTTGCTAAGATAGAAAACTGTGGGCAGATGATCTGATCTGACTAGGACATCCTGGTGAAGTGAAGCAGGGCCAGACGTACCGCTCGCAGCTCCTTCATGTTCGAGGACAGAGACTCCTCTTCCTGGGACCAAAGCGCTTGGGTCCAGTAATGGCCAATACAGGCTCCCCATCCACGAGCTGAAGCATCGGTCGTGATGACCACTTGCTGCGATGGTAGTAAAGATCTTCCTTGAGAGAACCTGCTCCGCATGAGCCACCAACGAAGTTCCCTGCGGAGATTTGTAGGAGTCCAGACACAGCTTTCCAAATCTGTCTTTGATCTGTTCCAGCATGAGAGAACCCTCGTCTGCAGACTGCGAATATGGGCCTTCGCCCAGGGGACCGCATCTATTGTTGATGTAAGGCTGCCCAGGACCCTCATGGCTTGACTGATAGACACCTTCTTGGACTTCATAAGGAATTTTACCTGATTCCTCAGCTTCATTTCCCTGTCCCGGGAAATGGAGATCTTCATTTTTAGGGAATCTACTACGAACCATAAAAAAAGAATCCGCTGAGATGGAATCAACTGAGATTTTTCCAGGTTGACTAAGAAGCCATAATCCTGGAGAAAATGAATCATTTTCTTCATGTGATGGGACAAATCTAGGCTGGACCCTGCTCTCACCCACCAGTTGTCTAGGTATGGTACTATAGTGATTCCTTGCAGGCGTAATTCCGCTAAAAGAACCACCACTAGCTTCGTAAACACCCTCGGCTTTGAACTCAGTCCGAAGGGAAGACACTTGAACTGTAGATGCCATGTTGTGTCTTCCACCATTAATGCGAACCTGAGAAATTTTCTGTATGCCGGATGGATGGGAACATGTAGAGCATCCAACAAATTCAGAGTCGCCATGAAGTCTCCCTGGTTCACCAAAGGGAGCACTGATCTTATAGACTCCATTTTGAAGTGCTTCTTGATCATGAACCTGTTCAGGTAAGTGAGATCCACAACTAATCTCCACTTCCCGCTGGACTTCTTGAGTAAATCCCGGTGAATTGCTCTTGATGTGGTACCCATTCTACTGCATTCTTCTCCAGAAAATTCCTGACTAGAGAAATCACATTCTGGTCCCGCTTTGCGTTGAGAAGAAACCTTCCCGGAGGGGGGTAAAGAAGCTCGAGCTTGTAGCCTTTCTGAATTACTGAAAGAACCCACTTGTCTTCTGTCGTCTGAGACCATACTTGAAAATAATTTTCTACCCTTCCTCCAACCTTGGGGGACGCTAAGATGGCGTCAGTCCTTCCTTTTCTCTGGAGGTTTGCTCTTAGAGGCAGAGCTAGAGTTTGTGCCTCTCTTCTTCCTACCGAACCTAGGCCTATTATATTGGCCTGACTGAAAATTCCTCCTCTGGAACTTGGGAGACCTCCTTCATTTTGGACGGCTTTTAGATGCTTCCCTTTTGGATGTTCCTGGGAAGGCATCATTCTCATCATTCATATCTTTGAGGATACTCTTTAGGCTTGGCCCAAAGAGAGATTCTGGGGAAAAAGGTAAGGAGCAGAGATTATTCTTAGCTGCTACGTCCCCCTTGCCCCATTGCTTGATCCAAAGCGCTCTCCTTATAGAGTTTGATTCAGCCATATTCTGGGCTGACAGACACAGCGTGTCCAGTGGAGCGTTGCACAGGAATTCTGCCGCCGATTTCATGACAGGAATTTTCCTGATGATGTCATCCCTAGGGACTCCATCATTGAGATCTCTGGATAATTGACTTATCCATATTCGGAGCGCTCTGGCCACCGGAACAGAGGACATCGCCACTCTGGACACTGCTACTGCAGTAGAAAAAGCTTTTTTAGACAAAGATTCTTCTTTTCTATCCATAGGATTAGCTAGAACAGAAGTACGACTTCTTGACTAGCTTGGCTACAGGCAAATCCACTTTAGGCGGATTAACCCATGAGGAGGTAGCCTCGGATGACAGCTTGTATACAGACTTGAAACGGGATCCAACATCCACTCTTTTCTCCGGCTTATCCCAGTTGGCTGTGAACCACTTGCTAACGGCAGGATGAGAGGGTAACACTCTATCCTTAGAGACTGGAAAATAATAAAGACTTTCCCTGAGAAGTTTGCCTTCGGTGGAACGATCCATCTCTAATACGTGTTTTACTGACTTTATCAGGGAATGTATGTCATCCTTGTGAAAGATGTAGTAATCTTCCGGAGAATTTTGTGACTCTACAGAGGACCGTGATTCAGATGCCTCTGAGTCAGAAGGAGAGACTGCTCTGTGCTGTATCTTGCGCCTTTTTACTGAGGGCTCCCGGCAGTATAGTGGATATGTGTTTTTTAAACCATTCAGAAAAAGTGGAGGCCTCCTCCCCAAACCTATCCTCTTCCACTGGGTGCTGTCGTGAACATCTGTTGCACACATCTCCTTCTGCATCATCCGCCAGAGGCTGGAAGCATGCTTCACACAGCCTGTGCTTTGACTTGCTGGATCTTTTGCCCCTAGGTGCCGCGTCCGACATCTGCAGGAAAAAGGGAGGTCAAATAGTAAAGCAATCCTGAACTCTTTGACCAGACCACAGCATGAATAACCAAGATAGTAGGAATAGTAATAATATGGGAAAGGAACTTCACAGTAACCTTAATAATAATTGCAGCTTCACAGTATGCTCAATAATAAAACTACTATATGCATATTGATAGTGCAGGACACTTCACAGTGATCCATGTAACACCCATAAAAAGAAATGCTTACTTTAAATCTCCAGTGCCCTAATCACACTGTCTGCGGCAGCAGGGATGCCGAGGAGCAAGCTATAAGCTCTACATGGCGGTAAACGCCGGCGTCCCGCCCGCCCCTCGCGACACGCAGCTCACTTCCTGTCTCCCGCGCATAGTAACTTCACTGCACGAGGGACGCCGGCTGGATCGCGGACCTCCGAGCGCCCTGGAGACTGGCGCCGAGTCGGGAGCACACACCCACAAGACCCGGTAAGCGCCGCATGATAACTGAAGTACTTCACACTCACCGATAGGCTCCATAGACAAACCTGTGAGAAGGGGACTTCACAGCACCCCGGTCCACGATCGTTGGGGCCTTCACAGCTACCCCAACGAATTTGAGTAAGGCAGAGGGCTTAACAGCTTGTCTGCACACCTTCAGGCAAAAAACCTGAAAAAAAGGAAAAATAGCATATAAAAAGAAAGGAGGGACATAATAATCCCCTCCACCTAAAATACCCCTTCTGAGTTCAGAAGAATAAAAACTCCATGGCCTGTGTGTGGGTTTGTCCATTTATACCTAGCAGGGGGGGGTCTGTTAATTGGGCTAATTATGCTAATTTGTTAAATTTTTTATGCTAATTACCTCTTCTGACAAGTTCGGGAGGACAAACTTAACCCATTCTGTGCTGCCGTAGGATGTCCAGGAATAAAAAATTTTTAGTAAAGAAAAACCCATTCACAACCACTGATCTAAAGGAGGTAGGCATGTCATTGTCATTGTACAAGCAAGAGACATCTTAGCAAATGTAAATACAGAGTTATCGTAAGATGCAAACCATTGGTAACACTCAGGAACATGTTTCTAAACAAAGAAAAAAAAAAAAACACTTACACGAGAATGATGGGAAGAGAACAGTATGAAGAAGGAAGGGTTTATGATCTACAATATACCACATCATCTGTGAAACATGGTGGAGGCTGGTTATGTCATGGCTGGCTATGTGTGGCTGTCAAAGGAACTGGTTCACTGTTGTTTATTGTTGACTGTGCATAAATGTAGCAGGTTGAATTCTGAACTGTATATGGCTACAAATTCTGCTCAGATTGAGTGAAATGCTGCAAAAAAATTACAGGATGGCACTTCACAATCGATAAACAGATAAACAAAATCATACCAAAACAGCAACCCAAGAGCTCCTTAAAGTGTACCTGTCGTCAACTAAAACTTTTTATATAATGTAGAGAATACAATTATATGTATATTTGTAATATACATTGGTTAAAAAATGTGTATATTTATGGGTGAAAAAGTGCTGTCCCTGCAGCTATTGCCTGTGAGGAGTCCAAATACAGGAAGTGAGGACAGGACAAGCAGGGCTCTGTGCAGGCCCCTGGATTGTCAATCATCCTCATGTGTAAGCCCATAGCATGTCACAGAGCCTCACTGCACAGAGCCCTGCTTGTACTCACTATACAGAGCCTCACTTGTCCACCCTCACTTCCTGTATTTGGACTTCCCACAGAGACACACAGGCAATAGCTGCAGGAACAAAAGTATACATATTTTTTAACCAATGTTTATTACAAATATACATATAATGGTGTCATATACGTTACATAAAAAGTTTTTGTTGATGACGGGTACACTTTAAGGCTAAAAAATTAATATTATTAAATTTTTTAGTCTATGATGTGACCTCAACATGACTGAGCACATCTTTTACTTGCTAAAGACAAAACTGAAGCAAAAAGACCAACAAACAAGTAGCAAGTGAAGGCAGCTAACATTTAGTAATGTCTTGCTTTTCAAACAACAGGTACACAAAGTAGTTGTATCCAGGTACTAAAAACAAACCTTATATTTATGTTAGTTTGTCCAATTGCTTTGAAAGGGAATCTTACACCTGTCTCACCCACTCTAAATTCAATGCAGGGAAATAGTGCAGTTAAACCAGAATAAAATTATGTATTACTCGCCCAGATGCATATGTAAAAAAAAATATATTATTTTTTCACTAAAATGTGTGTTTCCCCCCAAATTTAATAGCAGAAAATACCCCCCAAAATTTGTAACCCCATCTTTTCTGAGTATGGAGGTACCCCATAAGTTGACCTGAAGTGCACTACGGGAGAACTACAATGCTCAGAAGAGAAGGAGTCATATTTGGCTTTTTGAGAGCAAATTTTGGTCGGGGGCATGTCGCATTTAGGAAGCCCCTATAATGCCAGAACAGCAAAAAAAACACATGGCATACCATTTTGGAAACTAGACCCCTTGAGGAATGTAACAAGGAATAAAGTGAGCCTTAATACCCCACAGGGGTTTCACGACTTTTGCATATGTAAAAAAAAATATATATTTTTTTACTAAAATGTGTTTTCCCCCAAATTTCACATTTTTGCAAGGGTTAATAGCAGAAAATATCCCCCAAAATTTGTAACCCCATTTCTTCTGAGTATGGAAATACCCTATGTGTCGACGTCAAGTGCCCTGCGGTCGAACTACAATGCTCAGAAGAGGAGGAGCGCCATTGAGCTTTTGAAGAGTGAACTTGTTTGGAATGGTAGTCAGGGGCCATGTGCGTTTACAAAGCCCCCCGTGGTGCCAGAACAGTGGACCCCCCCACATGTGACCCCATTTTGGAAACTACACCCCTCACAGAATTTAATAAGGGGTGCAGTGAGTATTTACACCCCACTGGCATTTGACAGATGTTTGGAACAGTGGGCTGAGAAAATTAAAAATAAAATTTTTCATTTTCACGGACCACAGTTCCAAAAATCTGTCAGACACCTGTGGGGTGTAAATGCTCACTGTACCCCTTATTATATCACGTGAGGGGTGTAGTTTTCAAAAGGGGGCCCCATGTTGGAGGGTCCATTGTTCTGGCACTATAGGGGCTTTGTAAACACACGTGGCCTTCAATTCCAGACACATTTTCTCTTCAAAATCCCAATGGCGCTCCCTCTCTTCTGAGCATTGTAGTTCACCCGCTGAGCACTTTACATCCACATTTGGGGTATTTTCTTACTCAGAAGAAATGGGGTTACAAATTTTGGGGGGCTTTTTTCCTATTTTCCCTTGTGAAAATGAAAAATTTAGGGTAACACCAGCATTTTAGTGAAATTTTTTTTTTATTTTTTTATTTTCCCATCCAAATTTAATGAAAATTAGTCAAACACCTTTGGGTTGTTAAGGCTCACTATACCCCTTGTTACATTCCGTGAGGGGTGTAGTTTCCAAAATGGGGTCACATGTCGGTATTTGCACCCCTGTGCAAATCACCAATTTAGGCTTCAAATGTACATGTGCGCTCTCACTCTTGAGCCTTGTTATGTGCCTGCAGATCATTTTACGCCAACATATGGGGTATTTCCGTACTCATGAGAAATTGTGTTACAAATTTTGGGGGTCTTTTTTTCCTTTTACCTCTTGTGAAAATAAAAAGTAAAGGGCAACACCAGCATGTTAGTGTAAAAAAAAATTAAAAGGAGAAAAAGCCCCCCAAAATTTGTAGTGTCATTTCTCCCGAGTCCCCATATGTGGCCCTAAACTGTTTCCTTGAAATACGACAGGGCTCCGAAGTGAGAGAGCACCATGCGCATTTGAGGACTAAATTAAGGATTGCATAGGGGTGAACATAGGGGTATTCTACGCCAGTGATTCCCAAACAGGGTGCCTCCAGCTGTTGCTAAACTCCCAGCATGCCTGGACAATCAGTGGCTGTCCAGAAATGCTGGGAGTTGTTGTTTTGCAACAGCTGGAGGCTCCATTTTGGAAACACTGCCGTACAATACCTTTTTAATTTTTATTGGGAGGGACAGTGTAAGGGGATGTATATGTAGTGTTTTACCCTTTATTTTGTGTTAGTGTAGTGTAGTGTAGTGTTTTTAGGGTACATTCACGCTGGCAGAGGTTTACAGTGAGTTCCCTGCTAGGAGAAATTTGCCACAGCTCATACTTGAAGCAGAAAACTTACTGTACACCCACCTGTGTGAATGTACCCTGTACGTTCACATGGGGGGGGGGGGCAAACCTCCAGCTGTTTCAAAACTACAACTCCCAGCATGTACTGACAGACCATGCAGGCTGGGAGTTGTCCTTTTGCAACAGCTGGAGGCACACTGGTTGGAAAACCTTCAGTTAGGTTCTGTTATCTAACTCAATATTTTCCAACCAGTGTGCCTCCAGCTGTTGCAAAACTACAACTCCCAGCATGTACTGATCACCGAAGGGCATGCTGGGAGATGTAGTTATGCAACAGCTGGAGGGATCGCAACTACAACTCCCAGCATGCTGGGATTTGCAGTTTTGCAACATCTGGAGAGCTACAGTATAGAGACCACTGCAAACTGTGGCCCTCCAGATGCTGCAAAACTACAAATCTCAGCTTGCCCAGACAGCAAACAGTTGTGTGGGCATGCTAGGAATTGTAGTTTTGCAAGATCTGGAGGGCTATAGTTCAGAGACTACCATATAGTGGTCTCAAACTGTAGCCCTCCAGCTGTTGCAAAACTACAACTCCCAGCATGCCTAAACAGCTGTCTGGCCATGCTGGGAGTTGTAGTTTTGCAACATCTGGAGTGCTACAGTATAGAGACCACTATATAGTGGTCTCGGACTGAAGCCCTCCAGATGTTGCTAGGCAACTTACCGGCTTCCGTCGGATCCAGGGAGCCTGCTGCACGGCATCGCCGTCCGCCGATCTCCGACGCCGATCGTCGCCCGCAGCCTCTGCAGATCGGTAAGTGGACTCCGGCGCCGGTCCTCTGTCATTTCCCCGTTCTGCCCCGCCTATTGTGGGTGGACAGAATGAGGAAAACGAAAGTTAACCCCCCCGCCCCCGATCTGCTATTAGTGGTCGCGTCTAGACAACCAATAGCAGGGATAGGAGGGGTGGCACCCCTGCCACCTCACTCCTATCTCTTCAGGGGGATTGTGGGTGTCTTAGACACCCGCGATCCCCCTTATTTTCCGGGTCACCATAGACCCGTAATGACCCGGAATCGCACAAATCACAAGTGTGAATTCACTTGCGATTTGCGCCGATCGCTGACATGGGGGGTCTGATGACCCCCCTGGGCATTTGCGCGGGGTGCCTGCTTATAGATATCAGCAGTCACCCCGGTCCGGCATGCAGCGGGGACCAAAATTCCCACGGATGTATGAGTACGTGCTTGGTCCTTAAGACCCAGGGCGCAGGGACGTACTCATACGTGCTTGGTCCTTAAGGGGTTAAGTAACCCTATTTGGGCAATGGAGGCAGCTTAAGCTGGTGTTCTGAGCTTGTCTGCCTCCTCCCTCTCTGCTCCGATATGCCCACCCACCTCATAAATATTCATTGAGTCTTCACACACATGAGCACGAGGTGGGCAGGCATACCGGAGCAGAGGGGGAAAGAGGCACAGAAGATCAGAACACTGGCTACCACTTCCATTGTGCAAAGGGGGTTAATTAACATATTAGCCTTGGGCTTAAATGCTAATGCAATATGCAACTCTTAACACTTAAGTGAGTACACCTCTCACATTTTTATAAATACAGTATTTTATTATATGTTTCCATTAAACAACAATGAAGACATGAAACTCTGCTCCAATGTAAAGTAGTTAGTGCACCCCCTGTATAACAGTGTATGATTTTCTGTGCCCTTAAAATAACTCAACACACAGCCTAAACCTTGACAATAAAAGTGAGTACGCCTCAAAATGAAAATGTCCAGATTGGGCTCAAAGTGTCAATATTTTGTGTGGCAACCTTTATTTTTCAGCACTGCTTTAAAGGGGTACTCCGGTGGAAAACCTTTTTTTTTCCAAATCAACTGGTGCCTGTTTGAGGATGCCCCACAGATGCTTAACAAGGTTTGTGTCTGGAAACATACTTGGCCAGTCCATCACCTTTCCCTCAGCTTCTTTAGCAAGGCAGTGGTCATCTTGGAGGATAGTTTGTGGTCATTAGCATGTTGGAATACTGCCCTGCGGTCCAGTCGAAGTGAGGGGACCATACTCTGCTTCAGTATGTTACAGTTCATGTTGGCATTCATGGTTTCCTCAATGAACTGTAGCTCCCCAGTGCTAGAAGCACTCAGCAGCCCCAAACCATGATACTTCCACCACCATGATTGACTTGTTTTTGTCCTGCTCACCTGGTTACAGCCACAAACACTTGACACCATTGGAGTCAAATAAGTTTATCTTGGTCTCATGGAACCACAGAACACGGTTCCAGTAATCCATGTCATTAGTCTGCTTGTCTTCAGAAAACTGTTTTCGTGCTTTCTTGCACTTCAACTTTAGAAGAGGCTTTCTTATGGGATGATGGACATGTAGACAACTTTGTTGCAATCTGCAGTGTAAGGTCCTAGCACTGACAGGCTGAACCCGCCCCCCCCCCCCTCCCCTTCAACCTTAGCAGCAACACTGGAAGCACTCATTTGTTATTTACCAAAGACAACCTCTGGATATGATATTAAGCACATTCACAAGCACATGTACTCAACCTCTTTGGCCAGCCATGGCAAGGCCTGTTCTGAGTAGAACCTCTCCTGTGAAACTGTATTGTCTTGCCCACCGTGCTGCAGCCCAATTTCTGGGTCCTATAGCCTAGGCCATCTTTATTTAGAACAACAGTGCTTGTTCTCAGATCCTAAGAGAGTTCTTTGCCATATAGTGCCATGTTGAACTTCCAGTGACCAGTATTACAGAGTATGAGAGCGATAATACTAAATTCAAGACACCTGTGCCCCATTCATACTGGAAACCTTGTAACACTAATGAGTCACATGACATCAGGGAGGGAATATGGCTAATTGGGCCCAATTTGGACATTTCCACTTAGGGATGTACTTACTTTTGTTGCCCAGGTTTAGACATTAAAGTAGACATTAACCCCTTAACGACGAAGGATGTATATTTACGTCCTCCGCCGGCTCCCGTGATATGCCGAGGGGTCACGAGGTGTCCCTGCGTCATATCGGGTCGGTCCTGGCGGCTATCAACGGCCGGGATCCGCGGCTAATACAGGACATCACCGATCGCAGTGATGCCCTGTATTAACCCTTCAGACGCGGCGATCAAAGCTGACCGCCGCATCTGAGGTGAAAGTGAAAGTAACCTGGCTGCTCAGTCGGGCTGTTCGGGACCGCCGCGGTGAAATCGGGGCGTCCAGAACAGCGTACAGGACACCGGCAGGGCCCTTACCTGCCTCCTCAGTGTCCGATCGACGAATGACTGCTCCGTGCCTGAGATCCAGGCAGGAGCAGTCAAGCGCCGATAACACTGATCACAGGCGTGTTAATACACGCCAGTGATCTGTGTAAAGGATCAGTGTGTGCAGTGTTATAGGTCCCTATGGGAGCTATAACACTGCAAAAAAAAAAGTAAAAAATAAAGTGTTAATAAAGGTCATTTAACCCCTTCCCTAATAAAAGTTTGAATCACCCCCCTTTTCCCATTAAAAAAATAAAACAGTGTAAATAAAAATAAACATATATGGTATCGCCGCATGCGTAAATGTCCGAAATATATCGTTAATTAAACAGCACGGTCAATGGCGTACACGTAAAAAAATTTCAAAGTCCAAAAAAGCGTATTTTTGGTCACTTTTTATACCATTAAAAAAATTAACAAAAAGTGATCAAAAAGTCCGATCAAAACAAAAATAGTACTGATAAAAAATTCAGACCACGTCGCAAAAAATGAGCCCTCATACCGCCATGTACGTGGAAAAATAAAAAAGTTATAGGGGTCAGAAGAGGACTTTTTTAAACGTATAAATTTTCCTGCATGTAGTTATGATTTTTTCCAGAAGTACAACAAATTCAAACCTATATAAGTAGGGTATCATTTTAATCGTATGAACCTACAGAATAATGATAGGGTGTCATTTTTACCAAAATATGTACTGCGTAGAAACGGAAGCCCCCAAAAGTTACAAAATTGTGTTTTTTCTTCGATTTTGTCGCACAATGATTTTTTTTTCTGTTTCGCCGTGAATTTTTGGGTAAAATGACTAATGTCACTGCAAAGTAGAATTGGTGACACAAAAAATAAGCCATAATATGGATTTTTAGGTGGAAAATTGAAAGGGTTATGATTTTTAAAAGGTAAGAAGGAAAAAATGAAAGTGCAAAAACTGAAAAACCCTGCGTCCTTAACCCCTTAAGGACCAATACAAATAAACCTGTACGCCCCTGAAAGACCAGGCCTGTTTTTTCAAATCGGGGATGTCTGTCTTTATTAGAGAATAACTCTGGTAACGTTTTGCCAATCACGATAATTCTGACATTGTTTTTTTGTCACAAGTTGTCCTTCATGTACATAGTAAAAGTAAGCCGATATCATTTGTAGTTTTTTTTTACAATGCAAAAAATCATGAAATTTTTACAAAAAATTACGATTTTTTGCTATTTTAACACTAATAGGTTGCATATATTTATACTTACTGACCAAATAGTTTACGAAACTTATACTTTCAGATGTCTACTTTATTTTGACATCATTTTTTGTTTTTAATTAACATTTTAAATTCGTTAGAAGCCTAACAATTTAACTTGAAATTTTGGAAATTTAGAAAATTTGAAAAGTACATCTTTTTTTGTGTGCTATGCAAGGTTTGCAGAAATTAAAAGGTAGTAGAACATAGGAACAGCCCCCAAATGACCCCATTTTAAAAACTAGACCCCTCAAGGTATTCGCTAGGGGGTACAGTGAGTATTTTAACACCATAGTTTTTTGGCAGGAATTATTACAAAGTCAGTGTTAAAAATTCGAAATTTGCAATTTTTCACAAATGCATCATTTGGGGGGCATATTTTTTGTACATCATTTCTGATATTGAAAGAAATGCACCCTATATTTTATTTAGCTGCTTGTCCCATGTTCGGAAATACCCCCGCTTTGGCCATATATGGTTCCTTGGCCGCGTGGTAGGACTCAGAAGGATAGGAGCGCCATTTGGCTTTCAGGGCAGAACAGTACCCCCACCCCCACAAGTGACTCCATTTATATACCGCACCCCTACAAGTTATTGGCTGGACCAGGGACCACTCTGATTGGTCCTTGGTCGGCTGGCAGTATAACGCGTCTGTCTGTGACAGTTAAGGCTCCTGATGGATATATCCGCCATGTTGTGGGAATAAGCACCCGCTCATGGCGAATATATCCATCACTGCTGCGGCTGGGTAGCTCAGTGTGTCCGCTCATGACTGCCGGCGGGAAATCCGCCGCTATGAGTCGACACACAAAGCTACCCAGCCGCAGCAGGGAGCTCATTACCGTGACTGCTGCATAATGTGTAGGATCACATGGTGGACATCCGCAGCATATTACATGCTGGGGATGTCCGCCAATGCGATCCTACACATTATGCATTTTTTTAAATTAGATTCATTTAATAAATGTATTATATATATATATATATATATATATATATATATATATATCATTTTTATTTATTTTTTTATTTTTTTACACTTTTATTACATTTTTATTTATTTTTACACTTTTATTTTATTTATTTATTTATTTTTACACTTTTTAATGCTTTGGAATACTTAGTATTCCAAAGCATTGTTGTTATATGCTGCCTGCCAGTTTTCACTAGCAGGCAGCATATTAGGACGTGCCTCTGGCACGTCCTTTCAGGCAATACCCAGGGCAGACCTGGGGGTCTTTGTAGGACCCCCGGCTGCCCAGGTATGCAGCAGCACCCCGCGATCGCGCTGCGGGGTGCTGAAGAGGAGACAGAGGGAGTCCCCTCCCTCTGTCAGAACTCCTTACAGCGCGTGGTCACTTCTGACCGCGGCTGTAAGGGTTAAACTGCCGGGAGTGAAGTGAACTTCACTCCCGGCAGTGCGGCAGGCCCCGGCAAGCCGCGTATTACACGCAGCACCCCGCGATCGCGATGCGGGGTGCTGCAGGAGTGACAGAGGGAGCTCCCTCTGTCATAACACTTACAGCCCGCGGTCACTTCCGACCGCGGCTGTAAGGGTTAAAACTGCCGGGACCGAAGTTTACTTCGGTCCTGGCAGTGCAGCAGGGTCCCGGCTGTGTGATACAGCCGAGTCCCTGCCGCGATCTCGTGGGTGCACTGGGCAGCACCCACGAGAATAATGGACGAGTATAGACGTCCAGGTGCGGGAACGCCCGCCAACCTGGACGTCTATACTCGTCCTTGGTCATTATCGGGTTAAGGGGGGTACTCCCCTGGAATTTTTTTTTTTTAAATCAACTGGTGTCAGAAAGTTAACCCCTTAACGACCGTGGATGTAAATGTACGTCCTGGTGCGGAGGTACTTAGCGCACAAGGACGTACATTTACATCCTGTGTATGACAGCGAGCATCGGACCGTTGTTCGCGTCATACACTGCAGGTCCCGGCAGCTATCACCCGACGGTAATGGCCGACATCCGCGATCGTGCGGATGGCCGCCATTCACCCCTCAGATGCCGTGATCAGTACAGATCACGGCATCTGCGGCAGTGCAGTACTTTGAATGCATCTTCGGCAATGCACATGTTAAAATAGATGATCGGATTGCCCGCAACGCTGCCGCGGGGATCCGATCTTATGTAATGACAGCCGGAGATCCCCTCACCTGCCTCCAGCCATCTCCTCAGGTCTTCTGCTGTGGTCAGAGATCGCGCAGACCAGAGCAGAAGATAATACTGCATAGCACTGAACAGTATTAGCAATCAACTGATTGCTATTGATAGTCCCTTATGGGGACATAAAAAATAAAAGTTGAGAAATGTAAAAAAAATAAAAGTAAAAAATAAAAGTGAAAAATCCCCTCCCCCAATAAAAAAGAAAAATGTCCCTTTTTCCCATTTCCCCCCAAAAATGTTTTTGTTTTTTATTTATAAACATATTTGGTATCGCTGCATGCGTAAATGACATGGCCAGCGGCTTACCGGTGTCATCAGAGTGGCGGCAGCATCAGAGCGGTGGCGGCAGTAGGAGGAGGCATGCCGGAAAGTGCGGTGGTGGAGGGGGCTGCAGTGAAAATCGCTGGTAAATGATCTTAACTGTGGCCTTCTAAAAGTTGCAAAACTACAACTCCCAGCATGCTGGGAGTTGTAGTTTTGCAACATCTGGAGGGCCACAGTTTGGAGACCACTGTGTAGTGGTCTCCAAACTGTGGTCCTACAGATGTTGCAAAACTACAACTTTCAGCAAGCACTGACTGTCTGGGCATGCTGGGAGTTATAGTTTTGCAACATCTGAAGTGGCACAATTTGGAGACCACTATATGTCTGATGTCTTCAAAAAGTAAAAACATGTCAACTTTATGATGCCAACATAAAGATAACATATTGTATATGTGAATCAATATGTAATTTATTTGACATGTCCCTTTTCCTCACAAGCAGAGAGCTTCAAAGTTAGAAAAATGCAAAATTTTCAAATTTTTCTGAAATTTTTGAATTTTTCGGAAGTATCGACGAAAATTTACCACTGCCATAAAGTAGAATATGTCACAAAAAAAAATCTCGGGATCAAATTTATAAGTAAAAGCATCCCAGAGTTATTAATGCTTAAAGTGATAGAGGTCAGATTAAAAAAAATGCTCCCGTCCTTTGGGTCATAATGGGATCCGTCCCAAAGGGTTATGGTCAAAATGGGCTCAGTCCTTAAGGGTCCTTAACAGATTTGTAAATTACTTTTATTAAAAAATCTTAATCCTTTGTATGATCCAAAGGAAGTTTTTTTCTTTTTGAATTTCCTTTCTGTCTGACCACAGTGCTCTCTGCTGACACCTCTGTCCATTTTAGGAACTGTCCGGAGCAGGATAGGTTTGCTATGGGGATTTGCTCCTACCCTGGACAGTTCCTAATATAGACAGAGGTGTCAGCAGAGAGCACTGTGGTCAGACAGAAAGGAAATTCTAAAAGAAAAGAACTTCCTGTGGAGCATACAACAGCTGATAAGTACAGGAAGGATTGAGATTTTTAAATAGAAGTAATTTACAAATCTGTTAAACTTTCTGGTACCAATTGATTGAAAAAAATGTTTTCCAGGGGTGTACCCCTTTAAAGGCTGTGTGTTGAGTTATTTTTAGGGGACAGCAACAATAAACAGTTATACAGGCTGTGCACTACATTATGAGGCTTGCAAAGCTGACGTGAGCACTGCTTAACCTTGTGACCCAGATATGACGCAAACAGCAAGTTCTTTGTGAAAGTAAACAAATCCACATAAGGGTGCATTCACACCACGTTTTTGCAATACAGTTCCCGTATACGTTTTCTATGTGAAAACCATATGGAACCATATTCGAAAACGTATGCATTGACTCTCCATTGAAAACTGTATGCCAAAAGATGCATCAGGTTGTGTCCGTTTTGCATCCTGTACGGTTTTGTCAGTTTTTTTTCCTGTACCCAAAACCGTAGTCTACCACGGTTTTAGGTCCGGTTGAAAAACTGTACTAAACCGTATACGTTTTTTTTTAACATGGGAGTCAATGGGAACCGTACAGAACTGTATGTGCATACAGTTCCATCCGATTTTCACCATATGGTTTTTGACTTTGCGCAGTTTTTTTTTCTTGGAATTTCAATCAAACAAGTAAAACTTTATTCAAAATGGAGTGAAAAGTTAAAACGTATACGTTTTTTTCTTAAATAACGGATGCAACCGGATGTCATTTTTCAAACCGTATATGGTTTTTAACTGTATACGGGTTAAAATTTGTACACACGTTTTGATACAGTTTAGTCAGGTTTTGAGGAATCTGTTTTTTCCTCAAAAACCTGATTCCGGAACTGTATTTCAAAAAGGTGGTGTGAATGCAGCCTAAGAAAATCAGCCACAGACTATGTCTAGGGGCACAAAGACAAAAAGAAAAAGAAAAACAGGTCAGACACAGTAATGGTGATATATGGCTATACCCCTAATAATGTGGGGGAAACAAGGAATTAAACTCTTCACTATCTATGCTTTTATTATGTCACACACTGTGTATACATAGACTTTTCCAGTCTGAACACAATTATGGACATTTATCAACGGGTTTAGTCAGGTTTTCTTTACTATAATTGTCGCAAAATTGTCGCAACTGCGACTACGCGATTTTTCGTGCAACATTTTGACTGGAAAGCGAGGAAAGCAAGTTTTCCAAAAATGAACTACGTAGTAATAATTTTAAAATGGACTACGGGTAGTCAGGTATTTATTAACTGCGTCAGTTGCAACTGCGCAACAGGGTTAAAAATTGACTAAATTTACTCCAGCTCAAACATGGAGCAGAAAAAGCTACTACCAAAGTAAAAAAGGAAAAATTGCTTCCGTGAAAGAAAATTATCAACAGGCTGAAACCAGTTGATAAATAAGTCACACATAAGCAAAAAAAAAGTAAGGAAAAAATTACTAAAAAAAAAGAATACATAAGCAAACATTGATAAATGTCACTCAATATGCATTCATGTCCAGGCAGTGGAGGAGAGAGGTGGTGTCTGGTAACTATAAAAGAAAGTATACTAAGTGATTGTCTGAGCTAGCGATTGTGTGTCTGTATACAAGCGTGTGAAGTATACAAGTGTATACAAGTATACGAGTGTAAGCATAAAAGTGAGAGGGACTTATAGTCATGGCCGTAAATGTTGGCCCCCCTGAAATTTTTCAAGAAAAGGATTGCAGTAACACATGTTTATTGTGTATTGGAACTAAACAAAAAAAAAAAAAAGCAAATGGACATAATGTCACACCACACTCCAAAAAAGGGCTGGAGAAAATTATTGTCACCCTTTCAAATTGTGGAAAAATAAGATTGTTTCAAGCATGCGATCCTCCTTTAAACTCACCTGGGGCAAGTAACAGGTGTGGGCAATATAAAAATCACACCTGAAAGCAGATAAAAAGGAGAGACGTTCACTTAGTCTTTGCATTGTGTGTCTGTGTGTGCACCACAGTAAGCATGGAAAACAGAAAGATGAGAAAAGAACTGTCTGAGGAATTGAGAACCAAAATTGTGGAAAAATATCAACAATCTCAAGGTTACATGTCCATCTCCAGAGATCTAGATTTGCCTTTGTCCACAGTGTGCAACATTATCAAGAAGTTTGCAACCCATGGCACTGTAGCTAATCTCCCTGGGCTTGGACAAAGAGAAAAATTGATGAAAGATGTCAACGCAGAATAGTCCGGATGGTGGATAAGCAGCCCCAAACAAGTTCCAAAGATATTCAAGCTCTCCTGCAGGCTCAGGGAACATCAGTGTCAGCGCAAACTATCCGTCGACATTTAAATGAAATGAAACGCTATGGCAAGAGGACCCCACTGCTGACACAGACATAAAAAAGCAAGACTACATTTTGCCAAAAGGAACTTGAATAAGCCAAAATTCTTCTGGGAAAACGTCTTGTGGGCAGATGAGACCAAGATAGAGCTTTTTGGTAAAGCACATCATTTTACTGTTTACAGAAAACGGAATGAGGCCTACAAAGAAAAGAACACAGTACTTACAGTGAAATATGGTGGAGGTTCAACTATGTTTTGGGGTTGTTTTGCTGCCTCTGGCACTGGGTGCCTTAAATGTGTGTAAGGCATCATGAAATCTGAGGATTACCAACAGATTTTGGGTCACACTGTACAGCCCAGTGTCCGAAAGCTGAGTTTGTGTCCAAAATCCTGGATCTTCCAGCAGGACAATGACCCCAAAAATACGTCAAAAAGCACCCAGAAATGGATGGCAACAAAGCGCTGGAGAGTTCTAAAGTGGCCAGCAATGAGTCCAGATCTAAATCCCATTGAACACCTGTGGAGAGATCTTAAAATTGTTGTTGGGAAAAGGCGCCCTTCCAATAAGAGAGACCTGGAGCAATTTGCAAAGGAAGAGTGGTCCAACTTTCTGGCTGAGAGGTGTAAGAAGCTTATTGATGGTTATAGGAAGCGACTGATTTCAGTTATTTTTTCCAAAGGGTGTGCAACCAAATATTAATTTAAGGGTGCCAATAATTTTGTCCAACCCATTTTTGGAGTTTGGTGTGACATTATGTCCAATTAGTTTTTTTTTCCTTCCTTTTTTTGTTTAGTTCCAATGCACACAAAGTGAATAAACATGTGTATAGCAAAACATGTGTTACTGCAATCCTTTTCTGTGAGAAATGCTTAATTTTCTTGAAAAATTTCAGGGGTGCAAACATTTACGGCCATGACTGTAACATTAAGGGAATACTGTAAGAGTTGTGAGCATTAAGTGCATTTCTGTTAGTTTTTTTTTTTTTTTTCTTTGTCTGGGAGGTATACAGGTGGAGAGTGGGTGGAGTAGTTAATTAATTAGCAGCTGATACATTTCAACTATTTGCAGCCAGCTAGCCCTTTGCATTCACTTTCAGGCAGTGGAAGAGAGAGGTGGTGTCTGATAACTATAAAAGAAAGTACACTAAGCGATTGTCTGAGCTAGTGATTGTGTGTCTGTATACAAGAGTGTGAAGTATACAAGTGAGTGTAAATATAAAAGTGAGAGGGACTTAAAATTAAGGGAATACTGTAAGAAGTATTGTGAGCATTGAGTGCATTTCTGTGAGTTTTTTTTCTCCCTCTGTCTGGGAGGAATACAGGTGGAGAGGGGGTGGAGTAGTTAATTAATGAGCAGCTGATAAATTGCAGCTGATTGCAGCCAGCTAGCCTTTGCATTCATTTCCATGCAGTGAAAGAGAGAGGTGGTGTCTGGTAGCTATAAAAGAAAGTACACTAAGCGATTGTCTGAGCTAGTGATTGTGTGTCTGTATACAAGAGTGTGAAGTATACAAGTGAGTTTAAAGGGGTCATCCACCATAAGGTGATTTTAGTACGTACCTGGCAGACAGTAATGGACATTCTTTGGAAGGATCTGCGCTTGTCTTTGGGCTAAATGGCTAAGTCATGAGATTACCATAACACTGTGGCTAGCTTTTTGTGACCTTGTATTTCCTGTATGACCTTTCTTTTTTTGACTACAAATCCCACAATTCCATTTTCCTCCCTCCCACACATCAGCCACCCCACCCATTGAAACAAAAGACCTGTGGTTTTCAATCAGGGTGCCTACAGCTGTTGCAATAGTTGCAGATTGATCCCTCTCCCACCAAGCGATCCCTCCACCCATTGAAGCAGACAGGCTCCCTGTCATCAGCTGACTAGTGAGTCAGGTCTCGGCCGTCATTTTGTATGCTGTTAAAAATAAATAGTGGGGTGAAAAATCACATAAGAATTGTGAGAAAACCGTCACACACAGGTACAGACACTATATTATGAACTACACTAACTTTACAGCCTCTGTAGAATAGTCAAATAAAAAAAAATTCCTGGAATACCCCTTTAAGTATAAAAGTGAGAGGGACTTATTAAATTTGAGGGACTTTAAATCCAGGGATTTTAATGGAAATATTTGATTGTTTTTTTTTACTGTTAATTTTTGCAATCCCCAAATCTAGTATGGCCTCCATGTTGGAAAAGGCAGTCCAGTGTGCATCTTGCACAATGATTCTGATTTACTATTGCAAACCCGACATGTTTTGTCAGGTTGTCCGCCAGATTCTGGCTTATATAAAAAACCTTAAAAAGGGGCGTGGCCACAGTGAAAAGGGGGCATTTCCCCGACATTTTCACAAAAACCCTACATATTTACTAAGGTTTCCACAGAAACCCAAAACACACAAAATGTGGTGGATTTGAGCTGAGGAAAACCCGACAGATCAGAACATTTGTAAAAAAAGCAAAATGTAGGGAAATGTGCAAGATGTAGGGAAACCTTAATAGATACCATGGAAAAAAACTGTAGATATATAAAATTCACAAAGAAACCTACACTCCATTCTTTGTAAATCAGGGCCATTGTATGCAATCCTTGAACAGCAGTTTGAGGGTGCATATTGTTGTGCGAGATGTGTTCGAGTTGTTCATTAGGAAGCCCAGATACTGGATCTAGAGGAGCAACTGGCAACACCGAGACGCAGTGACAACTTGGAGAGGAGTCTCTTGCTCACTGAGCAAGTACTCTATGGGGTAGAGGTGGGGGAGGATAGTGGGACAGAGGTGCAGGACAGTCAGGCAGCTAGCTGGGTTACAGTTAGAAAATGGGGTAGAGGGAAAAGTGTCAGGGAAGCTAGTCCTGATCTGGCACACTCCAACAAGTTTTCCCGGTTGGCAGATGAGGGGGATGCCATTTCAGAACTAGCAGTACTGTAGCAGGACTCTGCCTCTGACTGCCAGGGGGTGTCTGCTCCGGTAAGGAGGGAGGTGTGCAGGGTAGGCCCGACAGGTACTGGTAGTGGGGGACTCAATTATTAGGGGGACAGACAGGGCGATCTGTAACAAAGCCCGGGATCGCCGAACAGTGTGTTGTCTTCCTGGCACTCGAGTTCGGCACATCGCAGATCGAGTTGACAGGTTGCTGGGTGGGGCTGGAGAGGACCCAGCAGTCATGGTACATATTAGCACCAATGACAAAGTAAGAGGTAGGTGGAGTGTCCTTAAAAATGATTTCAGGGACTCAGGCTTAAGCTTAAGGCAAGGACCTCCAAGGTAATATTTTCTGAAATATTACCTGTACCACGAGCCACACCAGAGAGGCAGCAGGAGATTACGGAGGTAAATAAGTGACTCAGAAGCTGGTGTAGGAAGGAGGGGTTTGGGTTCATGGAGAACCGGGCCAACTTTGCTGTCAGATACCGGCTCTACCATAGGGATGGGCTGCACCTCAATGGGGAGGGTGCAGCTGTGCTTATGGAGAAGATAGCTAGAAGGGTGGAGGAGTGTTGTACCTGGGGGTGGAGCGGAGGGAGGGGTTAGAATAGTTAATAGGGCTAGGCTTCATAGGAAATAAAAACATACACCTTTGAATTGCATGTTGACTAATGCCAGAAGTCTGTCCAATAAAACAGAGTGGTTGATGTCTGAGGAAAATTATGACATAGTGGGTATAACAGAGACTTGGTTGGACGATAGATGTGACTGGGCGGTCAACATACAGGGTTATAGTCTATTCAGGAAGGATCGGACTAAACGGAAAGGAGGAGGAGTTTGTCTTTATGCAAAATCGAGTCTGAAGACCGCACTGCGGGAGGATACATGGGAGGAAAACGATAATGTGGAGTCATTATGGGTAAAAAAAAAGATTATATATATATATATATATATATATATATATATATATATACAGTACAGACCAAAAGTTTGGACACACCTTCTCATTCTAAGTTTTCTTTATTTTCATGACTATAAAAATTGTAGATTCACACTGAAGGCATTAAAACTATGAATTAACACAGTTGTGAAACAACTGAAAATATGTCATATTCTAGGTTCTTCAAAGTAGCCACCTTTTGCTTTGATTACTGCTTTGCACACTCATTCTCTTGATGAGCTTCAAGAGGTAGTCACCTGAAATGGTCTTCCAACAGTCTTGAAGGCCCTTTTGCCTTCACTCTGTGGTCCAGCTCACCCCAAACCATCTCGATTGGGTTTAGGTCCGGTGACTATGGAGGCCAGGTCATCTGGCACAGCACCCCATCACTCTCCTTCTTGGTCAAATAGCCTGGAGGTGTGATTGGGGTCATTGTCCTGTTGAAAAATAAATGATGGTCCAACTAAACGCAAACCGGATGGAATAGCATGCCGCTGCAAGATGCTGTGGTAGCCATGCTGGTTTAGTATGCCTTCAATTTTGAATAAATCCCCAACAGTGTCACCAGCAAAGCACCATCACACCTCCTCCTCCACACCAGCACACCTGTGAAGTGAAAACCATTTCAGGTGACTACCTCTTGAAGCTCAACAAGAGAATGCCAAGAGTGTGCAAAGCAGTAATCAAAGCAAAAGGTGGCTACTTTGAAGAACCTAGAATATTACATATTTTCAGTTGTTTCAAACTTTCTTTGTTATGTATATAATCCACATGTGTTAATTCATAGCTTTGATGCCTTCAGTGTGAATCTACAATTTTCATAGTCATGAAAATAAAGAAAACTTTAAATGAGAAGGTGTGTCTAAACTTTTGGTCTGTACTGTGTATATATAAATATATATATATATATATATATATATATATATATATATATATATACCTGACAGAGTAACTAATGTGCAAGTAGAAGGACACCTAGGAAATCACAATGAAAAACAATGAACTTTAGGAAGGCAAAGTTTGATCAACTCAGAGAAGCCCTTAACAATATAAATTGGGATAATGTCCTCCAAAACAAGAATACTGACACTAAATGGGAGACTTTAAAAAATAACCTTATGGGAATAAAAGGGTCAGAAATAAAAGAAAACCAATATGGATGATTAAAAATGTTAAGGGGCAATAAATGACAAAAATAAAGCATTTTAACTACTAAAACAGGATGGCAGTGAAGTAGCATTAAAAAGCTAGAGAAAAATGTAAAATATGTAAAAAACTGATAAAGGCCACAAAAATAGAAACAGAAAGACTCATTGCCCAAGAGAGTAAAACTAACCCCAAAATGTTCTTTAACTATATAAATAGCAAAAAGGTTAAAAATGAAAGTGTAGGACCTTTAAAAAATTATGAGGAAGAAATTATTAACGATCAGGATAAAGCTAATATATTAAACTAATTCTTCGCCACTGTATTCACCAAGGAAAATGAAATGCCAGGTGAAATACAGTGAGATAAGATAAACATCCCAGTACAGGTAACCTGTCTAACCCAGGAAGAAGTACAGTGCCGCCTAAAAAAAATCTAAACAGACAAATCACCAGGTCCAGATGGCATTCACCCCCATGTTCTAAAGGAATTAAGAAATGTAATAGACAGACCCCTATTTACAATATTCAGGGACTCTATAGTAACAGGGACTGTTCCCCAGGACTGGTGCATGGCAAATGTGGTGCCAATATTTAACCCCTTAAGGACACATGACGTACTGGAACGTCATGTGTCCACTCCCGATCTATAACGCGGGGCCACGGCGTGGCCCCGCGTCATAGCGGTTCGGGCCCGGCCTCTAACAACGGCCGGGACCCGTGGCTAATAGCGCACGGCATTGATCGCTGTGCCGCGCGCTATTAACCCTTTAGACGCGGCGTTCAAAGTTGAACGCCGCGTCTAAAGTGAAACCGAAAGCATGCCGGCTAGCTCAGTGGGCTGTTCGGGATAGCCGCGGTGAAATCGCGGCATCCCGAACAGCTGACAGGACAGCTCAGTGGGCTGTTCGGGATAGCCGCGGTGAAATCGCGGCATCCCGAACAGCTGACAGGACAGCGGGAGGGCCCCTACCTGCCTCCTCGCTGTCCGATCGCCGAATGACTGCTCAGTGCCTGAGATCCAGGCATGAGCAGTCATGCGGCAGAATCATCGATCACTGGTTTCTTATGAGAAACCAGTGATCAATGTAAAAGATCAGTGTGTGCAGTGTTATAGGTCCCTATGGGACCTATAACACTGCAAAAAAAAAGTGCAAAAAAAAAAGTGAATAAACATCATTTAACCCCTTCCCTATTAAAAGTTTGAATCACCCCCCTTTTCCCATAAAAGAAAAAACACAGTGTAAATAAAAATAAAAATAAACATAAATGGTATCGCCGCGTGCGGAAATGTCCGAATTATAAAAATATATCGTTAATTAAACCGCACGGTCAATGGCGTGCGCGCAAAAAAATTCCAAAGTCCAAAATAGTGCATTTTTGGTCACTTTCTATATCATGAAAAAATGAATAAAAAGCGATCAATAAGTCCTATCAATGCAAAAATGATACCGTTAAAAACTTCAGATCACGGCGCAAAAAATGAGCCCTCATACCGCCCCATACACGGAAAAATAAAAAAGTTATAGGGGTCAGAAGATGACAATTTTAAACGTATAAATTTTTCTGCATGAAGTTATGATTTTTTCCAGAAGTGCGACAAATTCAAACCTGTATAAGTAGGGTATCATTTTAATCGTATGGACCTACAGAATACATATGAGGTGTCATTTTTACCGAAAAATGTACTACGTAGAAACGGAAGCCCCCAAAATTTACAAAATGGCGTTTTTTTTCAATTTTGTCTCACAATGATTTTTTTTCCCGTTTCACCGTAGATTTTTGGGCACAATGACTGACGTCATTACAAAGTAGAATTGGTGGTGCAAAAAATAAGCCATCATATGGATTTTTAGGTGCAAAATTGAAAGAGTTATGATTTTTTAAAGGCAAGGAGCAAAAAACGAAAATGCAAAAACGGAAAAACCCCCGGTCCTTAAGGGGTTAAAAAGGGGTCACAAGATGACCCTGGGAATTATAGGCCTGTTAGTTTAACCTCTGTTGTATGTAAATTGTTTGAGGGTTTTCTAAGAGGATCGATCCTGTCAAGCTAACCTGAACAGCTTTTATGAGGAGGTGAGCTCCAGACTGGACCAGGGGCAATAGCTGGATGTTGTATATCTGGATTTTTCCAAAGCATTTGATACAGTGCCACATAAAAGGTTGGTGCATAAAATGAGAGGGATTGGGCTGGGGGAAAACGTGTGCAGGTGGGTAAGTAACTAACCTCAGTGATAGGAAACAGAGGGTGGTTATTAATGGTACTTATTCTGATTGGGTGACTGTTACTAGTGGGGTACCACAGGGGTCCGTCTTGGGTCCTATTCTATTTAATATATTTATTAATGACCTTGTAGAGGGGTTGAATAGTAAAGTAGCAATCTGTGCAGATGATACTAAACTCTGTAAAGCAGTAAACATTATAGAGGACAGTGTACTATTACAAATGGATCTGGATAGGTTTGAGGTTTGGGCTGAGAAGTGGCAGATTAATTCAACACTGATAAATGTAGGGTAATACACACGGGGAGGAAAAATCCGGGCTGGGATTATGTATTAAATGGGAGCACACTTGGGACGACTGATGTGGAAAAGGACTTGGAAGTTTTAGTTAACAGTAAATTAAGCTGTAGTGACCAGTGTCGGGCAGCTGCTGCCAAGGCAAATAAAATCATGGGGTGCATCAATAGGGGCATAGATGCCCACGACAAGGAAATTATTCTACCGCTGTACAAATCACTACTCAGACCACACATGGAATACTGTGTACAGTACTGGGCACCAGTGTACATGAAAGATATAGTGGAGCTGGAGAGGGTTGAAAGACTGGCAACCAGAGTAATACGGGGAATGGGAGGTGTACAGTACCCAGAAAGATTATCAGAATTGGAGATTTTCCTAACCTTGGTGACTGAAAATATGGATTTTATAAAAGATAGGAGTCGAGCATTATGCAATTCTTTCTTTACTGCAAATGGACAGCAGCAAAATATTAAAACTTTTTTTCAATAGGTAACAAGAAAATTTTTAGGTACATAGGTGTACAGGTTACAGGTATAGACAACCAAACATGCTATACATAACGATGACCAATGAATATACAGGCTAGTTGATATAAGGTCCTGCATAACTGAAATACTCCTCTTTCTTTGTGTAATAACTAAAATAATAAGAGTTCTAAGAAGAGCAAATAAGTAAAACTCAGTGAATCCATCTGGAATTCACCAAGTAACAGAGATATTGTTCATCGATATAAATGAAGGAAAACATGACAGAGGAACATGGTGAAGATCCAACAGAAAAGAAGTAGAACAAGATCCATATTTCGGGATAGTTAGTATGCTGAAAAATAGAATATAAAATAATTTGAGGAATGGGTCAAGGGAGGGATAATGCTCGCCTCCTGTCTTCCATAAAATCCATATTTTCCGTCACCAAGGGTAGGAAAATCTCCAATTTTATATTAAGACAAGAGGCATTCACATTATGCAAGTTCAAAGCTGTGGATTATAATAATAATATATAGGTTAATACAATAATAATTATATAAACAACCAATAATAAATAAATAATAACATTCATATTAAAGAACAGACATAGAGACATGGGGTTCAGGTCTAAAGTAGAAGGATTTGAAAGTAGAATCAGAGGACCAATTAGCTGCTTTGAAGAGATCGGAGAGAGAACCTCCTGATTGGATCTTAGTAGAAACGACACCTCTAGTGATATTGGCCAGAGACATGGCAAACCTGATCCATCTAGCAAGAGTGGCAGAGGAGAAAGGACTATGAGGTTTACAGTATGAAATGAGAAGTTGAGAGGGAGAGGGATGTCTAAAAGATTGGGTTCTAGATCCATAGGATTTCAAGCAACGGACAACACAGAGTTTATCGTGGTGAGGAAAAGAAGGGTAGAATACTTCATGCAAATTAGTTTTAGTGCATCTATGAATATAAAAAAGAACTCCATGAGGTGAATAGTGTCTACGAGATATGTCTAAAGAATGGACATCAGAGACTCTTTTTATGGAGATTAGACAGAGAAAAGTAGTTAGTTTAGTAGATAAATGTTTTAAGCATAGTGAATCGTTATCATCCCATGATGAAAATAGTTGCAATAAGAGAGCTCAAAAGAAAAGGTGCGGAGCAACTCCCCCGGTGTTTCAGAGATAGCAGAGTAGATCACATCACGGTCAGGCGGAGATGCAGCAGGGAGGCAGTAGATGGAACGGGGGAATCAGGTGTCGCGCCACAGTCGTATCACACTGGTGCTTCATCAGGCCCCTGCGTTCCAATTAGAGATGTATATTTAGGTAAAGGAGGTCTTTAAAAGCAAATGCCTTTAAGAAATTTACAGACTAAAGGATGTAGTCAAATTGGAAAAGAATCAATAGGTTCATGGTAGAAAGATATGGCTAAACGGTAAAGGTTTAAAGTATTATAGGCTTTACCTGAATCAAAGGCGAAAGATAAATAATTTAGAATGTGGGAGAGAGGAGCACGTAGGGGATCCAGATCCAATTGTGTGCACCAATCAGGCCACAACAAGATAAGATGTTTCTAATCGATTGAGAAAATTCAGAGTCAATTGTGATTGACCCGAAATTAGCCAAGCGACCAGAGGAAGATGATGAGATAGGGATAGGATGAGGTTCTGAAGTGGGTCCAATAGGAGATTTGGTAAATGAGGGAGAAGCCTCGGGAAATATATCAACATTCCCAGAATATGGGGAAACAATGATCGGGTTGACCACCAAGGGTTATCAAAACAATCGTCACTTTCTGAATGATGACTTTAAGAAGGACTCTGGGGATGAGAGCAAATGGAGGGAATGCAAAAAGAGTTTTTCTTTGCCAGGATTGGAGAAGGGCATCCACATCCGATGCTTCTGGATTGGGTCGCCAGCTGAAGAAGAGTGGAAGTTGGCGATTGATGGCGATTGATGGTGATTGGGATGCAAAGAGATCTAAGTTAAGAGGACCCCAAGGGATATTGAGTTGTCGGGAAACCTGAGGATCTAACATCCAGTCGCTGGAATCGACTAGATATTGAGAATTTCAATCTGCCAGTGAGATATTCAGCTTTTAGGATATTTTCCTCTAAACAAAAGTGCCAAAGATCTTTGGCAATGTTGGCTAAAGTTTCTGGTTTGGTTCCTCCTAAGCAATTTATTTATTGGACTGCAGAGATGTTGTCCAAACGTAAAAGAATGCAACCGTAGGAAAAATCTTTGGCAAAACTTTATAGAGCAAAAAAGCCTTTCAAGAGTTCTAGACAGATGACATGGACCTGGGATTCCGATTGGGACCATTTGCCTCCAGTAGAAAGGGAACCGCAATGAGTTCCCGAACCTCAGAGACTTGCATCTGATTCCAGTATTAGGTCTGGATTGGAGTTGAAGGTGGTCTTGCCATTCCATTCTTGGATATGTTTGAGCCACTAGTTGAGTTCTTCTCTGGCATCTGATGATAGATAATTTTGTCTAAATAACCCAGACCTTCTCTTAGATGAAGGATTTCTAGACGTTGAAGGGCACTGTAATGTAATGGGGCAGGAAAAATCGCCTGAATGGATGCGGAAAGGAGACCTACAGTTCTGGCTATAGAACGAAGTGAAATAAGATCTTTGTTGAGAAGAGATCTGATTTCTTTTTGTATGGTCTTCAGTTTTTTGGTGGGGAGACTCAATAAGGCTGTATGAGTATTCACAAGAAAACCCAGGAATTCCATTTCTTTTGATGGAGAAAGGATTGATTTCTCCTGATTTATTAGAAAGCCTAGATTGGAAAGAAGGGAATGAGTCAAATTCATGTGAAGAAGAGCGAGGCGATAAGAGGTAGCCATGATGAGAATGTCGTCTAAATAGATTATTAGGCGAACTTCCTGAGACCGAAGGGCAGCAACTATTGGTTTTATTAACTTGGTGAAGCAATAAGGGGCTGAAGAATGTCCGAAGGGGAGACAAGTAAATTGCCATTTCAAATTTTTCCAAATGAATTGGAGATAAGGTTGTGACAGTGGATGAATGGGAACTGTCAAATAAACATCTTTGAGATCGATTTTTATTAACCAATCCTCTGTTAGTAAAAGATCTCTTAGAAGATGAATACCTTCCATCTTGAAGTGGCGATAGCGTACATAGTTATTTAGAATCTTTAAATTGATGACTGGTCTGTGACCGCCATCTTTCTTTTTGACCAGGAAGAGATTGCTTATGAAATCTGGTGCATCCAGTGGAACCTGAATAATGGCATATTTGGAACATTGTTCCTTGATTTCTGAATTTATCAGAAGGCAATCCTCTCTGGAAAATTGGATAGGATGATAGGTTATAATTTGAACTGGAGGACAAGTAAAGTCTATTTGGTAAACCAAAAAATGCATTTAGGATCAAGTGGTCGGAAGATATCCTTTCCCAGTTTGGGAAAAAATGAAGGATCCTTCCACCCACTGGCAGATGGGAAGAAGTTGGAGGAGGGTAACATACCTGAAGATGGTCTTGAACAGGATGAAATGCGTTGTCCGTGTCCTAGGTAGGGAAAGAAGGGTGGAGGTTGGGTGGTGGGAACTGGGAATTATGCCCTGTCATATTGAAGAGGGGCTCTATAATGGATTTAAAGTGAGGTGCTCATCTGGGAAATCATCCCAGATGTCGTTCAGTGCAAATGGCTTTATTCGCATTACCAAAAATGCATATTGCCCTTTGGGCCCAACCCCTAAGGGTATGTACATCAACGGGGTCGCCAGATGTAATGGCTTCGTCCGACAATTCTAATACTTTTGTCATGGGGCCCAGGAGGCCTAGAACCTTTTCCTGGCAGGCCCTAAAGGAACGGTCGATTCCTTTTTTAGCATTTTCCCCTGACTTTTGTAAATATTTTGTCAGGATAAGATCAAGTTCCGGCATTTGGGCTGCATTGCAGGTTAGAGTTGGTCTTGGGCATTCCGCCCATAATTTATTACGGGCTTTCTTGTCTAGCCCTTTCTTAATCCAGTGGCAAATAAATTGGTCCACTTGAGAAGATGGCACCCATTCCCCTGAGCAGGGATGTCTAATGTGAGCAGAATCAAAAAATGGTAGGCCTGCAGCATCTAAAATAGAGGTTTCATCATTTGGTTGTTTATAAGAAAAGTCACTATCCTCTGAATCGTAGGGGTCAAAAGATGGGTCATCAGGGTCGGAATTTTCCAATTCCTCTACAGATGCCTCATCAGCTTGTTCTTCAAAATAATTTGGTTTGCGAATGGGAATGTAATTTAGCGGAGGAATGTGACATAGCCATAAAGACTGACTTAGTGATAGAGCCTTGCATTATTGCCATGGCATTAGTGATGGCAGATTGTACCGATCTAGAGATAGAACAGTCAACTAAATCTTGAATCTGGTCGCCAGCCAGATATTCAGTGTCCTTAAGTAGAGCTTGTTCAGAAGACATGTAGTAAATATATTGTATATATGAGTATATTATATAATAAATTAGAATATATATAGACTAAATAGAATAATATGTTTTTGAATAAATAGTAAATTAATTAATAATAAATTAATTCATGAATAAATAATAATATAAATATGGTCAATTAATATGTAATTACTTTACACCAAGGAGAGTTCAGTAATATGAGGTAGTTGGACTGTAAGGAGAAAATAAACACAGTAAACTTTGCTACAATGTCCTGAAAAGGACACTGGGAGGCAGACATAGATTAGAAAAGCCGTAATGGGGTGTGAATAAGAGCTGGTGAGGAGGAAATGACAGAAATGACTGCTCGATGCATCTGAGGTGAAGGGCGGGAACGGCTCCGCTGATCACCAACGGAGTGGAAGTACCGCGAGAATGAGAGGAAAAACAACTGCATCACAAGAAGATGGAGGCGCTGAGGAAGACGGGCGTGAGACTAACAGCCGGTAAGGAGGTGAAAGGAGTGAAAAATGGATATCAATATGAGAGATAATGCTAGGAGGAAAATGAAGGAGGAAATATATAAGTAATATAAGAGATATAGGGTGAAAATAATAAGGGGAAAACAGAAGAAATATACCATATTTATCGGCGTATAACACGCACTTTTTAGGCTAAAATTTTTAGCCTAAAGTCTATGTGCGTGTTATACGCCGATACACCCCCAGGAAAGGCAGGGGGAGAGAGACCGTCGCTGCCCGCTTCTCTCCCCCTGCCTTTCCTGGGGTCTAGAGCCCTGCTGCCGGCCCTTCTCTCCCCCTGGCTATCGGCGCCGCTGCCCGTTCTGTCCCCCTGACTATCGGTACCGGCGCCCCATTGCCGGCGCCGATAGCCAGGGGGAGAGAAGCGGCGCCGACAGCCAGGGGGAGAGAAGGGGCAGCGGCACCCATTGCCGGCGCCGCTGCCCAGTTGCCTCCCCCCATCCCCGGTGGCATAATTACCTGGGTCGGGTCCGCGCTGCTGCAGGCCTCCGGCTTGCGTCCCCTGCGTCGTTGCTATGCACGGCGCGGCGCACTGACGTCATGCGCCACACCTTGCAGCGCATAGCAACGACGAAGGGGACGCACGCCGGAGGCCTGCAGCAGCGCGGACCTGACCCAGGTAATTTTGCCACCGGGGATGCGCCGCTGCCCCTTCTCTCCCCCTGGCTGCCGGCGCCGCTTCTCTCCCCCTGGCTATCGGCGCCGGTACCGATAGTCAGGGGGACAGAACGGGCAGTGGCGCCGATAGCCAGGGGGAGAGAAGGGCCAGCAGCAGGGCTCTAGACCCCAGGAAAGGCAGGGGGAGAGAAGCGGGCAGCGACGGCCTCTCTCCCCCTGCCTTTCCTGGGGGTGTATCGGGGTATACACGCACACACACACACACACGCACCCTCATTTTACCATGGATATTTGGGTAAAAAACTTTTTTTACCCAAATATCCTTGGTAAAATGAGGGTGCGTGTTATAGGCCGGTGCGTGGTATACCCCGATAAATACGGTAATTAATAGCAAGTAATAATAAGTACTAACAATGGGTAACAATATGGAAATACAAACAAAATAAGGACATAAGCAAAATATGTGATAATAGAAGTTATATAAGAAAAAATTAATCTAATGGTGAGTACTCATCTGATATCTGTGCTAGAAGCAAAGAAAGAGGAGTATTTCAGTTATGCAGGACCTTATATCAACTAGCCTGTACATTCATTGGTCACCGTTATGTATAGCATGTTTGGTTGTTTATACCTGTAACCTGTACACCTAAAAATTTAAAAGGGGTCTGGATGCATTTTCGGAGAATACTAACATTACAGGTTATGGATTCTAGATCTATAGGGACAGAAGGTTGATTTAGGGATCTATTCTAATTGCCATATTTGGAGTCAGGAAGGAATTTTTACCACGAGTATGAGGGTTTTGTGCATTCTTCTGGATCAACTCAGTAAGAACTCATTAGGGAAATAGGTTGAACTTGATGGACTCCGGTCTTTTTAAACCTTATGAACTATGTAACAATGTTACGTTCAACACAGTTTCTGTATGTAACTGTATATTTATTTCTTTTTTAAAGAACACTCCTTAATGATCTGTATTACAAACTCAGTTTCACAGAATTATAATCCACTAAATAGCACAATAACCCATTTCCACATAGTCAGATATGCTTTGTCACCTTTTTTAAAGACACTCCAGTAAATGTATTTGGTGACGTGTCCAACCGAGAGTTACATATAACTGTACCAGTGATGCACTTGTACATATACATGGGGTGGAATGTTTCCCATATGTATTATTGGAGTATACCAAGCAAAATGTTCACATAAGACCATATACTTGTGATATATTCATAACCGTGTCATATAGCTTTTGGAAAAAGAAAACCTCACAATAAGCACATGTTTGTACTTTTAATGCTTTACATTACTATAATTTTAAAATCACAATCTGCACTTAAGTTATAGTCAATTCAGCAAACAAGGGACGAAAAAATTACAAGAGTAAAGAACTGACTGATATATCCGTAATTTTTGTCGTTTAACCAATGCATAAGTGCATATAAGATGATATTTCAGTTAAATATCTTGCTTACACTATACATTTTTTGTTCTATTTACGCAACAGTAATCCCCATGCTTCACATAGAAAAAAGCAATTCACGACATTAAGAAAAAAATGTACAATTTATGAAACAAAGTAAATAAATATTAGTATTACAGGATTGGAGCTGTACATAAAAGCTGTCGAGTTTCAATCATATAAAAATATGTTTTAGTGCAACCTCACATATATATTGATGCTATTTTTTACTTTTTACATGTAGGCCCAAGTGTCCAAAAAAGAATGAAATTACAATTATTACAAAGCAGATACACAAATTCTAAAATATATACAGGGTACTGCTAAAAATGCTTATAAGAATATAAGCAAAGTAAAGAAAAAGGCACAAACATCTGTACAATTAAAAGTACCAGACCCATTACAAGAGTTTAAAGTTTTTCGTTTTGGTCAGGCTCATGATGACTTATTTTTATAGATATATACAAGTCTATATATTTATAGTTATCTGTTTTCGTATAATAAAGTACTTTCAAGAACAAATCATTTTAAAGTACATCAGTCATGCTATGAATGTGTTTTCTACAAGAAAAGTTTTTATTTTTATTTTATCTTATTGTCTACATGCCCATTCAAATCAATGCAAGTTACCAGACTCGCCTACCGAGTCCTTCCCTTCTGATGTGCTCGATGGCTCTTCATTCCTGCCATAATATCCTAACTTTGTCATGTCCATGCTCTTACTATAGAATTTGGAATGAGCTAGTGTAGACTGTGATGTACCAAAACTGTCTTTTTCTCTGTGCAAGTCAACAGGGGTGGGTGAGGCGCATGCAAGTGGCAAGCTTGCCTCATGTCCACTAAAGTGCCTAATGCCAAACTGTGCACTTTCTAATGTCTTTTGATTGGGCTCAGGAGGATGAGACAGCTGGTCTCGCTTCAGCGATAGACCTTCCTCTGTAGCAATCCTCAGGCAAGCAATGGCTTTTGTGCAAGTACGTATATTTTCCTCTTGCTCCCTCTCAGCAGGCTTGGAGCTTTCATCCGAAGGGCTTTGCCCTGGTGAAGGTAAGAGCGTTGGGACAGATCCATGTATAGGATCTCCAAGAGGAAAATCAGAAGAAGAATGTTTCTCAAGGTGCAATGGGATACATGACTCTGAAGATGGGATTGTCTTCTCATCTGAGCTGCTTAGGTGCAAAGTTGTCGTGGATGAAGAGTGAGGACTGGGCTGGATTGCAGAATTAGAATTAATAATCTGAATTCCACCAATTGGGATCATGGGTAAAGGTGCTCGTATTTGCTGCTGTGAGTGCAATGGCAAGTGGCTGAACACATAGTCTTTGTGGCCAACAGGGGCTGGGCTTTGGTGTCCAGAAATATCTTCTGGATAAAGACCTACATATGGGAACTGCGGCCAGTTCTTTCGTAAACTCTGCAAAAGAAAGAACAAAACAGTTGGTTAAATCGGTAGCTTGTTAGAAGCAAAAACATATTTTCAATTAAAGGTAATAAAAAAATATGAAAATAAAGGGATTAACAACAATTATATAATCTTTCTATACTAAAATACTGAAATCTGGCATGTGACAATTCAGGAATCTTGATAATCCAGCAATTCCAACATAAAACAACACAAAAACTAGAAATGCAGAGACTATGAATTAGGAACTCCTGGAATAAGTGATACTACCATCATGTTTGGCTGTCTTCCTTAATGTTCTCTTCCTTTATTATCACATGATCTTTTCAAGAGCAACTGATTGTGTCATATTCACAGCCTATATGAAGGCTATACCAAATCAGAAAGTGCTTCCTATAGGGTAAATTTACATGGGATGGATTTGTTGCAGACTTGCGGTTGTGGGGATCACAGTACTATGTGTGTGGATGACATTTTGCAAAACAAAAATTGGAAAAGGACCCTGAGTTTACACAGAAGATTTTGTTCAGTGATGAGACAAATTTTTATGTGAATGGTGAAGTTAACAAACAAAACCACCACTATTGGTCTTAAACTAACCCATATTGGATAGATCCCTCCAAGACTATTGGAACACAAAAATTGATGGTATGGTGTGGTATATGGGGTACAAAGATAGTGGGGCCATTCTTCATCAATGGAAACCTCAAGGCCACTGGATATGTTAAATTGCTACATGATGATGTGTTTCCCTGAGTTTCACATTCCCTGAGTTTTTCCAGCAAGATGGTGCACCACCACATTATGGGTATCAGGTCCGAGCATTCCTAGATGAACAGTTTCCTGGAAAGTGGATTGGTCGTCGTGGGCCGGTTGAATGGCCCCCAAGGTCTCCCGATCTGACCCTCTTAGACTTTTATCTTTGGGGTCATCTGAAGGCAATTGTCTATGCTGTGAAGATACAAGATGTTCAGCACCTGAAACTACGGATACTGGAAGCCTGAGCTAGCATTTCTCCTGCGGTGTTGCTATCAGTGTGTGAAGAGAAGGAGAAGAGGGTTGCATTGACAATCCAACACAATGGGCAGCACATAGAACACATTTTATAAGTGGTCAGAAACTTGTAAATAACTCATGAAAGAATAAAGTTACGTTAAAACCAAGCACATAATTGTTTTTCTTGTGAAATTCCCAATAAGTTTGATGTGTCACATGACCCTCTTCCTATTGAAAAAACAAAAATTGGATTCAAAATGGCCGACTTCAAAATGGCCAACATGGTCACCACCCATCTTCAAAAGTTTCCCCCCTCACATATACTAATGTGCCATAAACAGGAAGTTAATATCACCAACCATTCCCATTTTATTAAGGTGTATCCATATAAATGGCCCACCCTGTACATTGATCCAATGACAGTTGTAATGGCCATTTAGATTATGTAAATGGATAATAGCTGACAACAAAGAAAGGTCAAGGCCGGCTAGTAGCAACGACCCTATGTTACTGAAAGCAGCTGAGTGTCACCAGGTAAATAATCTGTAAAAAGGAAAAAAAATGGAGACCTGCAAAAAGGCGCCTAGTGTTATACTGCAAGAAAAAGAGGCAAAGTGAAGCAATGCACTGGTGGGCAATCCTAGCCTGTAGGTAGTGGGTGCTCACCTTAAGCGAGCAGAAAACTTGCATATCAACCAAAAGCTGGGGTTATGAACTTATGCACTGGAGAAAGCTGCTGAGCCCAGGGTGTAGGAGAGGACTGGCCCGTCCTGGTGAGAAACGTGGAGGATAGAAGCAAAATACCCTTTGGAGAAGGCGCTGCTGGTGTCCGGTGTAGATGGAAATGATCAAGCCAAAAGGAGGAAGTTTCAACCAAAGCTGGACCAATTTATTGGAAAAGAAGTGTTTACTAGCAGGATAACACGTTTTGGGGGACAGCACCCCCTTCTTCAGATCAGTGGTGATCAGAAGAAGGGGGCGATGTCCCCCAAAATGTGTTATCCTATTTTGTACCACTTTGTTTACCAATAAATTGGTCCAGCTTTGGTTGAAACTTCCTCCTTTGGCTTGAAGATTTCCATCTACACCGGACACCAGCAGCGCCTTCCCCAAAGGGTATTTTGCCAAAAGCCTTCTTAATCTGACAAAGATGCAATGTCCCACCTCTGATTGGCTAAGCAGCAGTCTGTGGGGTTCTTTCTGGTGCCTAGGCACGATACATGACAATGACCTTCAGCCTATTACTGGTTGTGTTAGTGTGTTTTGCACTAGGTATCAGGATAACATGCACTGAGCACTTTAGGTAGTAGGGGGAAGCAGTGAGTTCATTATCCATATATATGTGAACTGACTTCTGTGCGTATGCGCATGTGCGGGGAAGTCCAGGCAGCGTGTCACTTCTCCCGGGCGTCGGAAAGCACAGTGGGCAGGTCTGGAAGTGATGTTTCCGTGACCTGCGTGCTGAGGCTGTGACGCGGTGGGTAAAAAGGGCGAAGCGTGCTTCCAGGACCCAGCGCATGCGAAAGGCGTGAAATCAGGTTCAGACGGTGCTAGACACCAATCATGGTGGCATATAAAAGGAGTAAGTGGTAGCTGGCATATTACGTCCCTTCATAAAGTCCAGGTAGACGAAACGTACGTTGGGGCTCACAGCAACAGCATTCCCTATGGGTGAGTTTACTTTTATACCATTTCTTGTCATGTTGTGAGCAATACTGTTGCAAGTAGGTGCGGGTAGAGACTACTTAGTGAGGTATAGAGGGGTAGTTGTTTTCCCCTGGTGACTCTGTGCACTTTATTATTTAGTAGTTGATGCAGAGTGCAATACACGCTGCATGTTTACAAATCTTACCATAAGTATTTATGATAATGCATTTTGTTTATGTTCTATATTGACTATTGGTTAATAGCTGACTTGCTGTTATTTGGCTGATTTTAGAATTTTCCCATTCCCTAATTACATGCAATACTTTCTACTTTTTTGTAAGTTTTAATATGTACAATAAAGTGATTCTTTATCAGTAGTTATGATAATTTTTTTGGGGGGTATTATATGGTTTATATTGAGCTACACTGAGGTAACAATATTAGAGACTCCAGGCACCAATATAGTCATGACAATGTGAATTATCCCCTTATGACAATGTGGTTTGGATGCCTTACTGGCTTTTAGCGTCTAATGTATGGTTGAGGCAGGATATCGCTGCAGTTGGCGATAAGTTGTTACCATGTATGTGTAATACATATGTGTATGTATGTATAAATAATTTATAATTGCCTCCACAGATTTTGTCCGGGCCCCCAGTGTGCCCCCTCAAAATATGGAAGATGGAGAAGCCACTGTCAGTACAAAACATGGGTTCACATTTGACTTTTGCTAAGTCTTTTAGAATAAGTATGCAGAAGTAAGAAGATGTAAGAATTGCATTAACAGACTATAGATAGCACATAAACAACAAAAACACAATAAAAAAAAAGGCAACTTACTCCTGGGCCAAGTAATCCTGAGTCTGAGTGCAAATAGTGACTCATTGGCAAACTTGGATTGTGGTGTAAACGTCTTCTAGGAGAAAGTGCTCTAAAGCTGGCCATGTATCTTCTCTCTCTTCTCGGAGACAGATCTCGCCCAGCAGACATATCTTTCCCAGGTGACACTGGCCTTAATGGTGAAAGATGGCGTCTTGGTGATATGTCTCTTCTTGGTGAGAGTTCCCTCCTTAATGCAGCTTCTTTTCTTGGTGACAGATGCCTCATTGGTGAAGAATCCCTTCTTGGTGATAAGTGCCTTCTGGGGGACAAATCTCCCCTAAGTGATAGGTACCTCTTTGGTGAATTATCTCTACATGGCGAAGAATCATATCCTGGAGAGGAATGGCGACTACAAGATGAGAAGTCCCTAGGGGAAGAACTAGGTTCAGGAGTAAGCATATAGTCCTCATCCATGCTGCCGGGTACGTCCATTTTTTCTCTATCACGTTCCAGATTGGCAAGGAGAAACTTTTGATAGTTTACCATTTGAGAGTCTCCACCCACAGCACTTGGAGTCATGAGATGTGTTACATGAATACTAGGCATGGTGGACAAATAACTCATCAAAGAAGAGGGACCCATGGAGACCTCTGGCGATGCTCTTTGTGATGCTGAAGCAGCAGTAACAGACAATGTTGAAAATCGAGGGGGCTGTGGGCTTGTACTTCTCGATCTAGTTTTTGGTGTAGAGTCACCCTGGTTATCATCAAAGTCGTCCTCGTCATCATCGTCATCATCATTATCATCTCCGTCATCACCATCTGATTCCTCTGCATCTGAAAACTGGTGATCAATAGATATGCTGCTCTTTTCTGATTCTTTCTGTATATCTTCAATGTTTCCTAAAATAAAAGTATTACAGAAATAAGAATTCTGGTATCTGAAATGCAAATATATTGCTGCAATAATTCAAGCTTACATCATGTTTCACTGATGTAATAAGTTAGACTTATAATAAATGTCATTGACCAACTACTAAAGGCCAACTACTCAAATATATTTCACTCAAACATAAAACTTGAAAACAAAAAAAGTGAACATTTCTTACAGTCATGGTCGTATATGTTGGGACCCCTGAAATTTTTCAAGAAAATAAGTATTTCTCACAGAAAAGGATTGCAGTAACACATGTTTTGCTATAAACATGTTTATTCCCTTTGTGTGTATTGGAACTACACCAAAAAAGCTAATTGGGCAGCAAACTCCAAAAATGGGCTGGACAAAATTACTGGCACCCTTTCAACATTGTGGTAAAATAAGATTGTTTCAACATGTGATGCTCCTTTAAACTCACCTCGAGCAAGTAACAGGTGTGGCCAATATAAAAAAAAAAATCACACCTGAAAGTTAATAAAAAGGAGAGAAGTTCACTTAGTCTTTGCATTGTGTGTCAGTGTGTGCCACACTAAGCATGGACAACAGAATTGTCTGAGGAATTGAGAACCAAAATTGTGGAAAAATGTCAACAATCTCAATGTTACAAGTCCATCTCCAGAGATCTAGATTTGCCTTTGTTCATAGTGCGCAACATTATCAAGAGGTTTGCAACCCATGGCACTGTAGCTAATCTCTCTGGGCGTGAACAGAAGAGAAAAATTGATGAAAGGTGTCAACGCAGGATAGTCCGGATGATGGATAAGCAGCCCCAAACAATTTCCAAAGATATTCAAGCTGTCATGCAGGCTCAGGGAGCATCAGTGTCAGTGCGAACTATCCGTCGACATATAAATGAAATGAAACACTATGGCAGGAGACCCAGGAGGACCCCACTGCTGACACAGAGACATTAAAAAGCAAGACTACATTTTGCCAAAATGAACTTGAGTAAGCCAAAACCCTTCTGGGAAAACATCTTGTGGACAGATGAGACCAAGATAGAGCTTTTTGGAAAAGCACATCATTCTATTGTTTACCAAAAATGGAATGAGGCCTGCAAAGAAAAGAAAACAGTATCTACAGTGAAATATGGTGGAGGTTCAATGATGTTTAGGGGTTGTTTTGCTGCCTCTGGCACTGGGTGTCTTGAATGTGTGCAAGGCATCTTGAAATCTGAGGATTATCAAAGGATTTTGGGTCACACTGTACAGCCCAGTGTCAGAAAGCTGGGTTTGAGTCCGAGATCTTGGGTCTTCCAGCAGGACAGTGACCCCAAACATAAGTCAAAAAGCACCCAGAAATGGATGGCAACAAAGCGCTGGAGACTTCTGAAGTGGCCAGCAATGAGTCCAGATCTAAATCCCATTGAACACCTGTGGAGAGATCTTAAAATTGCTGTTGGGAAAAGGCGCCCTTCCAATAAGAGAGACCTGGAGCAGTTTGCAAAGGAAGAGTGGTCCAACTTTCCGGCTGAGAGGTGTAAGAAGCTTATTGATGGTTATAGGAAGCCACTGATTTCCGTAATTTTTTCCAAAGGGTGTGCAACCAAATATTAAGTTAAGGGTATCAATAATTTTGTCCAGCCCATTTTTGGAGTTTGGTGTGACATTATGTCCAATTTGCTTTTTTCCCTCCCTTTTTTGGTTTAGTTCCAATACACACAAAGGGAATAAACACGTGTATAGCAAAACGTGTTACTGGAATCCTTTTCTGTGAGAAATACTTCATTTTCTTGAAAACCTTCAGGGGTGCCAACATTTACGGCCATGAAGATATCTACTCATCATTGCTCTACACTGTTTTCATAGGGTGGTGGGGAAACTATAATGTAATACTTGCAGTGGAAGTGTCTGGGAGGGTGTAAGTTTTAAACAAAAGTTATTCTTATTAGTTCTGTCACCAAGGTTTCTCTCCGGCTAAGGCCCTCATAAACCACTAGCACGAAGCTATTCAGCAATCCTAACACTTACGGGGACATTTATCATCGTTGCTTTGGTAAGTGAGTTCTGTAGTCATTTTTTTCTTGCTATTTTTTTGCTTATGTATGACATATTTATCATACTATCACAGGGGGTTGATAAATTTGGCTTACATGAGCAAAAACCAAGAAATCACTTTTAAATACAATTTTTTTAGCACACATAAGCAAAAACCAAATAATGACTACAGAACACCACTATGCAGCTTTGAGAAAAAATTAGCATATATATATATATATATATATATATATATATATGTGTGTGTGTGTGTGTGTGTGTGTTTATTACATTTTTTTAACACTGTTTTTTCGCCCTAAATGTACTTACTAATTTTTTTTATTTATTTGTTACTTCTTCTACAGATCCGTGTATCCTGTGGACTCCTTCGGATTCGGTGGACTACTTCGACGACCAGCGTTTTTCTTTGCTTGATGTTAATAAAATGGTTAACGAGGGCTTGTGGGGGGAGTATTTTTTTGTAATAAATTTTTTCTTTATACCTGTTGTGCTTTTTTTTTTTTTACTTACTGGACAGGCTTAGTAGTGGAAGTCCATTACTAAGCCGGGCTTAGCGTTAGCCACAAAAACAGCTAGCGCTAACCCCCAATTATTACCCCGGTACCCAACACCACAGGGGTGACGGGGAGAGCCGGTACCAACAGGCCCGGAGCGTCAAAAATGGTGCTCCTGGGCCTAGGCTGTAACAGGCTGGCGTTATTTAGGCTGGGGAGGGCCAGTAACAATGGTCCTCGCCCATCCTGGTAACGTCAGGCTGTTACTGTTTGGTTGGTATTTGGCTGAGAATAAAAATAGGGGGGACCCTATGTGTTTTTTTTAAATATTTAATTATTTATAAAAAAAAAAACACATAGGGTCCCCCCTATTTTTATTCTCAGTCAAATACCAACCAAACAGCAACAGCCTGACATTACCAGGGTGGGAGAGGACCATTGTTACTGGCCCTCCCCAGCCTAAATAACGCCAGCCTGTTACCGCCTAGGCCCAGGAGCGCCATTTTTGACGCTCCGGGCCTGTTTGTACCGGCTCTTCCTGTCACTCCTGTGGCGTTGGGTACCGGGGTAATAATTGGGGGTTAGCGCTAGCTGTTTTTGTGGCTAACACTAAGCCCAGCTCAGTAATGGACTCCGTCTATAAGACAGCTTCCACTACTAAGCCTGTCAAGTAAAGTAAGGAAAAAACACAACAGGAACGCTGGTCATCTAAGTAGTCCACCGAATCCGAAGGAGTCCACAGGATACAAGGATCTGAAATGAGAAAAAAAAATGGCTTAGTACATTTATTATCACCTGCTCGCACATCTCCCGCCCCGCACGACTACAACTCCCAGCATGCCCTTACAGTAAGGACATGCTGGGAGTTGTAGTAGTGTGGTGCAGGAGATGTGTGGGCAAGTGACAAGCTTGTCCCCTGCCCCCAGCTGCAGGACTACAACTCCCAGCATGCCCTTACAGTAAGGACATGCTGGGAGTTGTAGTCCTGCAGCTGGGGCAGGGGACAAGCTTGTCATTCGCCTGCACTGCACAACTACAACTCCAAGCATGTCCTTAAAGTAAGGGCATGCTGGAAGTTGTAGTCCTGCAAAGGGAGCCCGGGCACACACACACAGAGAGTCACACACAGTCACACACAAACACACAGACAGTCACACACAGACAGAGACAGACAGCGAGACAGACACACACACGCGCCCTGCGAGTGACGTCACTGACGGAGGGACGTCAGGCCGGTGCAACCGAAGACGTGGGAGCGGAGGCCGGCGCAACCGAAGATGTGGGAGCGGAGGCCGGGCACAGTGCAGGTGAAGGCCGGGGTGGGGGGGGTGAGAGGGTTGCTGGTGGGAGCAGAGGCCGGGAACAGTGCAGGTGAAGGCCGGGGGGGTGATAGGGGTGCTGGTGGGGGCGGAGGCCGGAGGCCGGGAGCAGTGCAGGGGGGGGTTACGGATGGGCACAGCGCAGGTGAAGGCCGGTGGGGGGGGGGGGGGTGCTGACGGACCCCCCCCCCTGACAGACTCCTATATCCCCTAATCATGTCACTGTTCCGGTCGGGTCCTGTGATTGGCTGCTGGTCCTGGCCAATCACAGGACCCAGCGGGAAATGTGAAATCACAGCAGGGGATTTTGGGGTCTGCGGCGCCGTTATATGGAGCCAGGGCTGACATTACAGTGCAGCCGCTCGGGCTCCTCATACTGCCTTCCCGCTACCCTCACTTAATAATGATGGGGACACTGATATCCCCCCCCCCATGTCTCCCGCGAGTGCCGCTCAGCTCCCGCTGCTACAAGACTACAACTCCCAGCGTGTCCTCACTGTAAGGGCATGCTGGGACTTGTAGTCTTGCCACAGTTAGCAGACAGATGGGAGTTTTGTGGCGCTGGCAGGTGAGAGGGGTGGGATGTAAATCACTGCAGTGTCCCGGTAGCGCAGTGAGGGTAGCGGGGAGAAAGTATGTCGGAGCCGGGGCGGCAGTAGCTTTTCCTGCTCCATGTTGGAGCTGGAGTAAATTTTGTCAATTTTTACGGCCGTTGCAACATTTTATTGCGCAGCTGCGACTGTCGCAGTTAATAAATACCTGACTAAAGCAAATCCATTTTGAAAAATTAACTACGTAAGCAAGTTTGAATTTTCTTGCTTTTCTTGTTCTTCACGCAAATTGTCGCACGAAAACGCACGTAGTCGCAGTTGCGACAATTTTGCGACAATTATAGTAAAGAAAACCTGACTAAACGCCTTGATAAATGTCTGTCTTAGTACCTACATTTTATATGATAAATAAGTGTAATCTGTAGCTAAAATGTCCATAGTTTGCTATATGTTGTATTGGCTCATGATCGTGTTTCTAGTATTGGCTTATTAATCTGGAATATCTTTTTTTAATCTCTTTAAAACATTAAGGGTTTGTTCACATCGTGTAAAAGAAGCTCCAAAAGAAGCCCAAAAAAGGAACAAGGTTTCAAACTCCAATTGACTTCAATGGGGTATGTTCAGAAACTGTTCTGAAAATTCTTTTACACTATGTAGACATGCCCTAAGAAAAAACTAATAAAATACAGCTGATATTGTCATAAAACTACAAAGTGTTGATGTCTTTTAGGGTACGGTGCCACAAAGTGCTTACGCAGCATATTTCACACTGCGCTAAATCTGCTGCGCAGCGGGAAATATACTGTGTATTCTCAGATGAGCATAAATGCAGGGCTACCCAGCAGCACCCCTGTGTGTCCAGTGAGGTTTGGAGACGGGGCAGCGCATTACAGTCGTACCGATGTGCAGATCCACCTCCGAACCTCACAGCGCGCAGAGCTGCGACGGGGAAGTCCTGTGTATATTATCAGAGAATACACAGCATATTTCCCGCTGCACAGCGAGTAAGTGATACATGGGGCCATACCCTAAAACAGGAGAACTGAAAAGTCAAATAAGTCAGAACATATGTTTTTTACATTCTGCTATCTTTACTCTGAATCACAATGTGAAAACCTATTAAACAAAAGCATACATTCTGTAAAATGTCACATTATTTGGCTTTAAGCCATTGTATTAGAATTTGATATGTGTATAAGTTGAAGATCTAGTAATATAAAGCATGGCACAGTAGAAGTAGAGGGAAAAAGAGATGAACTGATGAATCATTGTGGCTAAACTTGTGTCATTCTTTTATAAGACATATTAATCTAATGATATAATAAGGTTCAGTACACACTTTAGGGACAAGGTAACACCACAAGTTCTGATGAAACTCACTCTTTATGCTGCATCTTTCCTATCTCTATGGTATGAATATGATATTGTGCCAGCTGTATCCTGTCATTTTGACTTTTTGATATATTCGTAAACTTTGAGGAAGATACTTTGCCCTGTGAAATTGAAGGTGTTTTCTGTGACTTTAATATTGATGACATATCGTTAGTAGGCCATGACTATTTGATCGGTAAGGGTTAATGACCAGCTTCAGCTGATCGGTGGGGATGCTGGGAGTTGGATCTTCATCAATGTAATATTCATGTCCTATTGCGACATAATGCCCTTCATTTGAAAAATATGTGCAAACTGTCACTGAAAGAACCTGACAGCAGGAAAATAGTTCCCGGTCTGAGGACGCCATTTACTAGTTCTTGGAATGCTGAGCGTATGGGTGAAGGTGTTGAATGCTTTTAGCGTCTCCGGTTTCAGAACATGGTTTCATTCATGTACAACACAACACTGTAGCAAATGTGCGTAGGAGTCTGATGTTTATATACAATGAATTGGTTACTCTAATTCTTTAATCCCTGCCACTGGCATTTTCTCTCATCTGCTCTATATGGAGAAATCTGTGAAATGTAGGCAGGCTATGGTGTAAGGGGGAAACCAACACAACGCATGAATACATCGGATTCCTACTTGTGACTGTTAGCACAACGTACACTGTGGTGCGGCAGATTAACACAACCATATTCTAAAGCACAGAATACTAAAATCATTCATTATACTCAGCTGATAGACAAGCACCATTTCTCCACTGACAGGTTCCTTATAATAAAGCTATAATGCACATATGGATTCCATTCATCCGATCCCAGGCTGTCCCTTCTCTATACATTTTTAAACATTGCTATGACTACATTTTGCTCTATTATTAGAGTGATTTCTTTTCAATGCTTGTATATGGATATATACACGGACTTGCTGTTTAAATGTATATTTCCATGTTAGGCAGTTGTGTAGGCGATTCATCTTCTCACCAAATAGGAACCAAAATGACAGCATGACGGACGTACCTGACTCTTCTATTTCCGCATCATCTACAGATGTCATTGCTACTCCAAGCTCCAGGCACTTTTTCATGTGGGCTTTTGACTTCATATGTTTTGTCAGGTTTCCTATAAAAAGACAAGCAGTCGGGTTCAGTTAGCTACGAGAAGAGGTGCGGACAACACATTTTGTGGCCACTGTTACTTTAACCCCTTAAGGACTCAGCCCATTTTGGCCTTAATTTTATTTTTATGTTTTTGTTTTTTTCCTCCTTGCCTTCTAAAAATCATAACTCTTTTATATTTTTATCCACAGACTAGTATGAGGGCTTGTTTTTTGCGCGACCAGTTGTCCTTTGTAATGATTTCACTCATTTTACCATAAAATGTATGGTGCAATCCAAAAAATACTATTTGTGTGGGAAAATTGATAAGAAAACCGCAATTTAGCAAATTTTGGAAGGTTTTGTTTTCATGCTGTACAATTTACGGTAAAATAGACATGTTTTCTTTATTCTGTGGGTCAATACGATTAAAATGATACCCATGATTACATACGTTTCTATTATTAAACAGCTTTAAAAAAATCGCAAGCTTTTTAACCAAATTAGTGCGTTTAAAATCCCTCTATTTTGCTGACCTATAATTTTTTCATTTTTCTGTATAAACGGCGGTATGAGAGCTCATTTTTTGCGCCGTGATCTGAACTTTTTTTTTATACTACATTTGCATATATAAAACTTTTAATACATTTTTTTTTATCAATTTTATTTGGAATAAAATACTACAAAAAAGCAGCAATTTTGGACTTTTTTTTATGTTCACGCCGTTCACCGTAGGGGATAATTAACATTATATTTTAATAGTTTGGATATTCACGCATGCGGCGATACCAAATATGTTTATTTAAAAAAAAATTACACTTTTTGGGGGTAAAATGGGGAAAAACAGACAATTTACATTTTTATTGGGGGAGGGGATTTTTCAATTTTTTTAAACTTTTTTTTTATTTTTATTTTTTCACTTTAATAGTCCCCATAGGGACTATTAAAGTGTAACATTGCTATTACTGTTCAGTGCTATGCATAGGACATAGCAATGATCAGTGTTATTGTTCATCTTCTGCTCTGGTCTGCTCCATCTCAGACCAGAGCAGAAGACCTGTGGAAGGCAGCGGAGGCTGGTGAGGGGACCTCCGTCTTCCGTTCTGGATGATCGGATCGCCGCGGCAGCGCTGCGGGCGATCCCATCATTCATTTTAGTGACTGCAGCGCTGCAGATGCCGTAATCTGTACTGATCACTGCATCTGAAGGGTAAATGGCGGACATCCACATGATAGCGGAGGCCCGCCATTACCGGCCGATCACTGGCTGCTATCAGCAGCCGGGACCTGCCGTGCATGACCCGAGTATTGCCCTGATGCTCGCGGTTATCTATAGGACGTAAATGTAGGTCCCGGTGCGTTAAGCACCACCGCACCAGGACATACATTTACGTCCTGCGTCGTTAAGGGGTTAAAAAGGCTTTTGAAATGTTGTAAAGACAGGTAAATAGTTTTCATTGGTCTGGGGTCTGAGTGTTCAGACTGCAACCAACAGCTAGAAGTAGCTAGGAGAAGAGCATGCTAAGTGAGACAAAATTACAATGTAAGTTTTGTTCTAACAATTGGCCAGGGTCTGAACACTCAGACCCCGACTAATCAAAACTTTTGACATGTTCCTAGATATCTTTTTTAGTTTTGGTTTTTGAAGTGACTGTACTGAAAGGATTAAGATTTTTAAATAGAAGTAATTTACAAATCTGTTTTACTTTCTGACACCAGTTGATTATAAAAAAAAAAAAAAATCCAGCAGAGTACCGCTTTAAATAGGCACTGTCAGATTCAAAAACTTTGTTGTACATCTTGGAAAACATTAACCTTTCTAATATACTCCATAAGAAAATTGTATTTCCTTTTTATAGAAATCATGGCTTATAAAATCATGGCTTTGTCCAAACTGAAGCACAGGCATGGACAAAGTCCAGTAAATGAGGGTGTGCTACAACTCCTCTGTGCTCTCTCTTGTCTGATAGCACTCCTCTGTGCTCTCTCCTGTCTGATAGTACTCCTCTGTACTCTCTCCTGTCTGATAGCACTCCTCTGTGCTCTCTCCTGTCTGATAGTACTCCTCTGTTCTCTCTCCTGTCTGATAGGATTCCTCTGTGCTCTCTCCTGTCTGATAGCACTCCTCTGTGCTCTCTCCTGTCTGATAGCACTCCTCTGTGCTCTCTCCTGTCTGATAGTACACCTCTTTGCTCTCTCCTGTCCGATAGGACTCCTCTGTGCTCTCTCCTGTCTGTTAGTACTCCTCTGTGCTCACTCCTGTCTGATAGAACTCTTATGTGCTCTCTCCTGTCTGATAGTACTCCTCTGTGCTCTCTCCTGTCTGATGGGACTCCTCTGTGCTCTCTCCTGTCTTATGGTACACCTCTGTGCTCTCTCCTGTCTGATAGTACTCCTCTGTGCTCTCTCCTGTCTGATAGTACTCTTATGTGCTCTCTCCTGTCTGATAGTACTCATCTGTGCTCTCTCCTGTCTGATAGTACTCCTCTGTGCTCTCTCCTGTCTGATAGGACTCCTCTGTGCTCTCTCCTGTCTGATAGGACTCCTCTGTGCTCTCTCCTGTCTGATAGGACTCCTTTGTGCTGTCTCCTGTCTGATAGTACTCCTCTGTACTCTCTTCTGTCTGATAGTACTCCTCTGTGCTCTCTCCTGTCTGATAGTACTCCTCTGTCCTGTCTCCTGTCTGACAGGACTCCTCTGTGCTCTCTCCTGTTTGATAGGACTCCTCTGTGCTCTCTCCTGACCTATCAAACACAGAGGAGTGCTAGCCCACCCTCACTTACTGGACTTTGTCTATGCCTGTGCTTCAGCTTGGACAAAGCCATGATTTTATAAGCCATGATTTCTATAAAAAGGAAATAACATTTTCTTATGAAGTATATTAAAAAGGTTAATGTTTTGCCAAGATGTACAATATATAAAAAGTTTTTGTATCTGACAGTGCCCATTTAAAGGCTGAGAACAAAAAAAATAAAAAGTGACATAACTGTTTGGTTAATATAAAATATAATGCTAATAAATACAGGAATGTACAGAACCTCTTCCCAGCATTGTGTTCTAAACTATTATTCTGCGCTAGCAATAGCATGAAAATATCATTTGGCATACTTGCTGCCTTGGATATGTTGAGTGGGTTAAAGTAAAAAAAATATATAAAAAAAGAAAAAGAACTACATGTTTTACCTGACAATTAAAAGATTACATGAAGAGCAAAGTCAACTCGACATCATATAAGATTTCTATTACAGCTCCTATCGATTTCAAGGACGTCAATGCAAATCCTGGCTTCAATTAATAAAAGCATCCCTAGACCAGTGGCATCAAATGGAAGTCATTTTCTCTGCAAATGAATGTATGTGAACACTAGCTATCAGGACTTCATCAATATTTAATGTAGATACGGATGGAGAGGGCCACCGGGGAGACTGTGGGCCTTTACATTATTGATAAACTTGAAACTGACCCACTGAAAGGACCGTAAAAGCATACTTTTCTTTGAATACCTTGCTAGTGTACAGCTTGTGTCATCTTTGTTTTTAAGGCTGTCCACATCAGCACAAACAGTGCAGACGATAGCAGGGCAACAGCAATCTGTCGCTGAGACTTATGACTGTGCTACCCTCTCAGTGCAGACAGATTGTCATTGTTTGTAGTCTATATATCACAAACAGCCTCATGTACTAATGTCTCATTTTTCTACGTATAAGACTCTATTCAGAATAATTTTAATTGCATAACTTTAGGAGCATTAAATGCCCTTGATTTTACTTGTGTCAGTCTCATTGTAAGGTTATATTAGTAAAACCATATGAACACTAGAGGCTTTTAGTAGCAATGGGAGGTTGAAAAATATGAGACGAATGAAGTCATCTTGAGGGGGGGCTTAGGCCTAGAACAGGCAGCATTACAGCAATGACGCCAAGACACAAGGACAGTGTAGACCCTATCAGTGACTGGATCAAAGCTATCTACATATAGTGCACACTACAATAGAATAAATGTTCTGGGCGAAACGTGAACAGACCGATTACTATATACTAGTTGCGTGCACCTGTAGGCCAGGTCCATAGAATAGTTTGGTATCAACTAAAGTGCTGGCTGACTTATTCTTTGTCTGTATTGCACATATGGGGGAGTGGCTACCTCCATGTTGGCCTTGCACCCCACCCACCTCTATCAGGTGTGTATATAAGGTGTCTTGGATGTTCCAGACCCTGCCATGCTTACTGAATTGTTCACACAGAGGCATATTCACAGTGTAGGGTCCGTCCCAATGAGGCCATCTTATCGCGGTGGGACGGTCCAAGCTATTTGACCGCCGGCGGAGACAAATTTGCGAGCTAAGTGCCTCACTATTTCATAGTTTCACATTTGCATCTATTACACCATAGCTGTATAGCTCTCCATGTTTTAACTGCATTTTCATGTTTCACCTATATCCTTGTGCTGACAGTGTGCTGCTGCATTCTTCTGTTGCTGTATATCTAGCCTAGTAGCGTGCACCTGTAGGCCAGGTCCATAAAATAGTTTGGTATCAACTAAAGTGCTGGCTGACTTATTCTTTGTCTGTATTGCACATACGGGGGAGTGGCTACCTCCATGTTGGCCTTGCACCCCACCCACCTCTATCAGGTGTGTATATAAGGTGTCTTGGATGTTCCAGACCCTGCCATGCTTAGTGAATTGTTCACACAGAGGCATATTCACAGTGTAGGGTCCGTCCCAATGAGGCCACCTTATAGCGGTGGGACGGTCCAAGCTATTTGACCGCCGGCGGAGACAAATTTGCGAGCTAAGTGCCTCACTATTTCATAGTTTCACATTTGCATCTATTACACCATAGCTGTATAGCTCTCCATGTTTTAACTGCATTTCCTTGTGCTGGCAGTGTGCTGCTGCATTCTTCTGTTGCTGTATATATATATATATATATATATATATATATATATATATATATGCCCTACAATGCCGTGCCAGTAACACGAGAATGCTAGAAACAGGACTGCACTTTTTAACCATACAGCAACCACTGCCAACATCATACAATGTTCAAATAAGAGAGTTATAGGTACCTTTAGTTTTGAAAGCAAAATTGCACAGTTTGCACACATAAGGGCGTACATCTGTATGGGTGCGGATATGCTTCTTCAGCATGCTTGGTTTCTTACAACGTATACCACATTCTTCACATATGTACTTTCCACGACCCCTCCCTCGCACATATACATAGTCTTCATTGGATTTAAACCTGCAAGTTACCAAACAGTACAAATGATTAATTGACATCACTATGAGACAGTACCTCTATATTCTTTCATGCCTTCCACATATGGGTCATTAGATCCATGGTTGGGCGCTCCTTTTATTTTTCTCATTCATTGAGAATCCACTCCTAGCTGTGGCTCAGTAACATGCATCTAAACTGCATGCATTTTCCCACAAAAAGTTTACCAGCATTTTTTAAAATAATTTTTGTGTGAGAAGATGTTTAGTCAGATACAATAGATCAGATATGCACCACAAATGTACCATTTTTGGTTTTGGTATTTTTGCTGCATTTTTTGTTTATTTTTGTTCTGCATGATCTGGTAAAAGGAATTTTGTTCTTGTGTTTTTCTTATAGGATCTAAATAACTCCAAAAAGCACTGCTTGTTTTAGAGGTGAACAAAATGTTTGTAACACATGGAATTTTTCATAAGCATTTAAAAAAAACACTGCAAATATAGATTGTGTGTTTGTGTGTGTGTAGAAGCTTTTCAACTGTGTGAGACTAGACGTTGTATAATTCACATGCTGTATATGGTCAATAAATTGTCAGTATATTAAGCCATAACTCGGAATAGGTTTACAATAAAGAAAAACCTGCAAATATTTTCATTATAGTTTTTCCTTGTGTTTGTTCCACTCCTGGTTTTGGCTAAAAAAAAAAACTAACCAAAATATTATGTGTGCACACAGCCTTACACATTTTGAGACAAATTTAAGTGTACCTGTCAGATCCCACAAAGATCCCACCCAGTACCTAATCTTGACCATGTACATCTAATTTTTATGCCTCTATCACCTATATTTATTATAAATATACATCTCTTCATTAGCTCACAGTGTTAGAAATCCTCTCACGGGAAGTGGTGTGTCCCTCCCTTGTGGTGGTGGGAGGTGATTGGTATGCCTCTCATGCAGCATTGTCCTTGAGTCATGTCTTGTCCATGACTCATGGACAAGCCTCATGCTGCTGCAGGACTGGTTAGTGTCCAAGTAGGTATAGGGACCCCTAAGTGGTGGGATTTTAAGGAGCCATTTTCTTTATTAAAAACTAAAAGAAAATGTAAACAACCATATTACAAAAGGTCTTTAATTTTCATCAGTAACAACTTATAAAACGTTTTCGGATCTGACAGTGCCCATTTAACCCACCTATATGTTACGAACTGATATTTAGGCTAGGATGGAGTGAATTGAGCTGTAATAAAAATATGTAATATTTTAACTAATGGGGTTCTTCATTTTGGGTTACTAGCAATAGAAGTGCTTTTCCAGAACAGTTACATTAGGTTGTATATTTGTTTCTAGATGGATTATGTGCTACATATGTATATTTTTTAGATGGATTATAGCAAGACACATTTACTACTACTTTTGCAGCTTTCACTGAACATTAAAAAAAAAGAAGAGTGAAGAATTCAGAAATTCTGGTATAAATTCTCAAACAAAACATTACATCATAATAAATAAAAATATTGTACATTGCATTTAGGTTATTGTTCTTATGGAATTGGTATCACTACAGCCGACAGCCTATTTTAAATAGCACAAAAATTGTCCTTTTCTTTGTAAGTAAATGAATGTTATCTTACCCTCCTTCAAATATTTTAATCCTCATAGGTTCTGTTTGTTTAGCTGAAATATCTTTCTCTCCATGACTTTCTCCCTTTGTCCTCTCTTTGCTGTTTCCAGCGGTCTTCTTTTCAAGTTTACTGGTAACCAGTAGGGATGGCTCAGGTTTCATCTAAGTCATAAAAATAAATAACAGGAAAGTTGCTGTATTTGCTCTAAACTAAGTATATGCATCTCCTTTAACTCTTTCAGGGAAGACCATAACATAATGCACAATGTATGCATTTCGTATGTGCTAGCGCATGCATTGACTCTCCATTGAAAACTGTATGCCAAAAGATGCATCAGGTTGTGTCCGTTTTGCATCCTGTATGGTTCTGTCAGTTTTTTTCCCGTACCCAAAACCGTAGCCTACCACGGTTTTTGGTCCGGGTGAAAAACCATATTGAAAAGTATAGTTTTTTTTTTTAACATCGGAGTCAATGGGAACCGAACAGAACCTTATGTGCATATCGTTCCATCCGGTTTTCACATACGGTTTTTGACTTTGCACAGTTTTTATAATGGAATTTTAATCAAACAAGTGAAATTTTAGTCATAATGGAGTGAAAAGTTAAAAACTGTATACATTTTTTTTCTTAAAAAACGGATGCAACCGGACATCATTTTTCAAACCGGAAAAAAATTTGTACACACGTTTTCATACAGATTAGTCAGGTTTTGAGGAATCCGTTTTTTTTAAATCAAAATACTGACACTTGAACTGTATTGCAAAAATGTGGTGTGAATCCAGCCTTATAAGTCAAAGGTACTAGGTACTTACCGCATAAAAGGTATGTATCAGTATTTTGGCAAAATCCATTGTGAAAAGCATATGCAATGTATGCCCATGTGTTTTAATTGGAATAGATGCTGCATGTCACTTATTCTATGCATATTCTGGTATGTGCTTTAAAGATACAAGATGCCAAACAGCCCCACTGAATGGGGCTTATCGGTATCCTTGACTGTAAATGCTGCCCAACGTACCAAAATGTGTGGCAAAAATCCCAGATACCCTCAGAATTTCTGCCAATACTGCACCGAGTATTTTTTCATTCTGGAGAACTATACCATGTAAACATTACCCTAAGGGTAAAGCTACACATGAAGGTACACCTGCAGTGTTTCTGCATCAAAATCCGCAGCAGAAAATCTGTGCCAATTCTTGCAGATTTGTCACTTTGGTTTAAAAGATGTCAATGTATCCATAGTTGAGGATTTGCTGTAGACCCATAGCATTTTCATCCATAGAACAGCATAAACATTTCTATTTTTGCTTGAAACCCATTTTTAACTCATAGGGAGGAATTTAATCCTAAGTATCCTTGAGTAAAATGCACCAAAACACAGAACATTTTTATTCTAAAAAAGCACCATTGTCCTTAGGCTGTGTGTAGTATTGCAGCTTAGTTTCATTGAGGCTGTAATACCACACATAACCTGAGGACAGTGGTGGTGCTGTTTTTGGAAGAAATTAGCTATCCTTGGATAAACCCTTTCATAAATTTGATAAATGTCTCTTAATAAATCTAGCACACTTCTTTATTGTCTAGAATAACAAAGATTTGTGCCATAAGTTATGCCAATTTTGAAATGGTAAATCTCATAGTCCATAGGAGACCAAGACACCTCCAGCTGGAGCCTGCAAAGCAGCACAATTTGCAACTTTTTTATGCCAGAAAATAGTTCTGGCTTCTTTCTACTGTCGGTCGGTTTCTGTTTGTTTCTTTTCTAAACGTGAACAGATTCCAGCACATTCCCAAACATTATTTAACACTTTTTGTGTGTGGGTTAAAAAAAAAAAAAATATATATATATGTATTTTATGTTAAATTTCAGGTCTACCTAAACAATTTCACACCTGTTTTTGAGAAGAAGAAAAAGAGCCAAATATTTAAAGAAAAAGCCACAATGAGAATAAAGAAATGATATTTTATTTCTAATAATAAACATCTGGCTCTGTGTTTTCAGTTACAAAAAATTTGATGAAAAACACCACAAAAACCTAACCTAAATGTTATGTAACTGATGTAACTTTTTTGGTAAAAATAAAATAAAAAAATGAATAAATGGGAGATACGACCTCCTGAATGCATTGTGAATTAGCCCTAATACACCTTAAAACATCAGCAAACTATTCATTGGGTATTTCATTAATTAATAATCCATTTAAATGACCAACATATTATTAAATAAATATTCTACTTTATTCTTATGGTGCTTCATTCTATTCACACCATGTGTGTTGTACCTGTTCTATGTCAGGAAATTTCCCAAAGTATATGCCCAACACAGTATTATGGTCCATTCTGGATTATTTAGCTTAAATGAAAGTTGACTAAAATACATTTTATAGAAAAAATAAGATAGTTCGGCACTGCTTACTTCTGCATACCTTTAGGAGTATTAGGCTGGGTGTAGAAGAATAACTGTCTATTGTAGTTCAGTGGTGCTCAGACGTCATGCAGCAATCAACAAATCTTATCTCAGAGACAAAAAGAAACATGTCGGCGACTCACCAAATCTTCTTTCTTGGGCTTTATTTTACACACTCACACATTACAGACATGTGACGGGATGGACGGGTCCAGGGGGGGAATGGTAGGCGACAGCGGCCGTTGTTTCGCACTGGTGTTGTGCTTCGTCGGGCCTCCTGGAGGCCCGACGAAGCACAACACCAGTGCGAAACAACGGCCGCTGTCGCCTACCATTCCCCCCTGGACCCGTCCATCCCGTTACATGTCTGTAATGTGTGAGTATGTAAAATAAAGCCCAAGAGAAAAGATTTGGTGAGTCGCCGACGTGTTTCTTTTTGTCTCTGAGATTAAAATACATTTTAGGCTAGGTTTCCGCACATGTTTTTTCTGTCATTTTTTGGTTAAGTAAGAAGCGTATTCAAACAGAAATGAGAAATATAAAGGAAGGGCTTATTTTTTGTCTTTCCTCCTGGATCCACTTCTGACTTTGGTTAAAAAACTGCAGTGGCAGCATTAAAAAAAAAATTACCAGAAAAAACCTGTGTGGAAACCTAGTCTTACTGTTGCAATTGTTTGTGAATTAATGGTATTCAACATAATAATAATAATAATAATAATAATAATAATAATTGTTAGCAGATATTTCCCCAATATATTACAACGTTTAACCCACCTGTGCAAATTGCAGTTTCCATACACTTGAAGAAGTTAGTTTTCCAGCTCCAGATCTATGCATAGCAGCCATGGTGTAAATTTCACCTGTATACTTCTGCTTGGACCTCAGAAGCGCCAATGATGTTCTTGTACTAAGACCTGAAGGGTTGGGATTGCAAGAGCTAATACACCATGCAGCATAAACAGATGACTTTAGTGATTCCTGTTCTGTGTGGCTGGGTTTGGCATAGTTAAGGAAACACCAGCTGACGGTAGTAGTAGTCCGCAGGCTTGGAAATTGAAGAACCTGCTGTACTTCCTCAGTTGAAGAGGACCTCTGTGACATCTCTATTAGTAGACCTTCAGAATGTTTTTTGTTTTTGAGTGGTTCATCCTCAAGAATTTCACTTGATGTCCTCTGTGGACTTAAACTCATATCAGAAGCATTGTCCTCGTCATAAAATTCATCTGGTGACATTCGACCTTCAGGAGCATCACTGGACTTCGATTCAGATAATGTTTTTTCAACACATGATGATGTGCTTAGTGGTGAAGGTGCCTGGCTGGTTGAAGAAAAATTGTCTTTTTGCTGTAATGTGTGTCCTTGTCTTACCAACTGAGGTTTGGAGGTTCGTGACAAATTCTCTTTTAAATCAGAGTTAGTCAGTTCTACTGCACTTAGTTCTTTAACAATCTGTCCATACATCTTTTCATCTTTCACTCTTTTTTGCTGTTTTGTTTCCATGAAGAGTTCTAGACTACTTGCAGGAGAAAGCATGCGTTTGCCACCTCCAAAAGAACATGCACTATCAGAACTAGACACCAAACATAATGGGATTCTAGAATCTAAACCTAATGGCAATGTCTGTGGCACTTTCCATAAAGGATATTCTTCCAGATCTCCACAAGGTGCTAGCATTTGGGCTATGTTGAATCCTAAACCTTTCATGGATGCGCTTGTTGCCATTATTCTTTGTGATGTACTTCCGTCCCCTTTGCAGCAAATTACTATGGATGGACTATTAGTTTGAGAGTGAGTAACAAGAATTTGTGAAATGCTAGTGTACATGACACTACCATATGATGGCACATGTGTTTGAATTCTAACTGGAACAACAGGCCCTGACAAAGACTGAAGTGAGCCAGTGCTTGGAGACACAGAATGCTGTTGATCAGTTGAGGAATCACTTGAACCCCCACTGTGATCTCTCTGTAGTTTTGAAAGAATATTTTTAGATTTCTTAGAGGATGATGAAGATGACTCTAAATATGGTTGATATCCTTTTTCCATACTATGCAGATAATTCAGAGACTTGCATATAATAGGTTCTTGAGCAGTATCGAGGTAATAAGAGGATTGCAGCTCAGACTGTGGCTTGAAGTATGTGTTTTGTAAAGTTTGTAAATGATGCTGGAAATGTCTTTGCAAAGGATCGATACAGGATGGCCACAAAAGAGAAGGATGAGTTGGCATTTGAGCCATGCAAACAGATGTGTAAGGTAACTGAAATGTATTATGAACTGGTGGATACAAAATTTTCTCAGAAAGTGGAAATAAATGCTGCTGTTCTGGCAAATGTCTTTTGGCGATGTAAGAGGATGGTGGTCCTAGAGGATTTCTGAGCACATCATGGCTTGTAATGGACTGCTGTGAATAATGTGAAGTACTGGTAGTTTGGGCAGATGTACCAACTGCTAGATTTAAAGATTCATCAGGAAGATTTATGGAACCTGATAAAGAGGATGATGAAGAACGCTGCCAGGCAATCTGTGAAGCCCTACGACTTGCATAGGCTGGATCAGGCTGCTCTTGGTTCCCAAGTTGTTCTTGTTCTGGCTGAGAATTTTCAGGGAATCCACTAAAAGAAGCTTGACGAATGAGAAAACATTTTTTCCGTTCACGGGCTGGAGACAAAGTTGTAGTGATGGCACCAGGGACAGATGCATGTGTTAAATTTCCGTAGTCAAAAGATTTACTCCTTATTTCAGGAATCTCTGTTAAACTAGGACATGGTATCTGCTCCGAAGAAGACCGTCTCATTTCTTTTTGATGGTGATGGCTGGGTACAGAAAGTGAGTAAGCTCCTGGAGGAACAGTCAAAAATTCAGGTGGCCTTCCGATTTCATCCTGCTTTGATGGAACAGTAGATTTTATTATTTCTTCTCTGTCAAAAGACATTGAGAAGCTAGAACTGTGAGATAGGTTACTCTCTTGACTAGGACTGCGAGACAGACTGGTTCCTGTTGACTCAAAGCTGGATTCCCCTGATGAATTTTCCATGTCTGCCAAGCGAAGACGTTTCTTCTTTGGAGGCAATTTCTCTGCAGGTAGTTGAGACAGTGTTTCACTTCTTTGGGGCCATTGAAATTCTTCCTGTGCTTTTTCCGGCTCTTTGGCAGGAATTTCAGGTTCTTTCTCAGGTTTGTCTGGTTCCTCTGTTACTCGAATCTCAGGTACTGTAATATTGTGTTGGCGAACCAATTTAGGAGGCATGTGATATGTAGACTGTTGCTGTTGCTGAGATGGAGATGGCCTTCCTGTTGATTCGGAAATGTCTGGTGTCTGAGTCCAGTCTGGACTCATAGAAGACATTGTATTTCCACTGTCACAAGTCTCAGATGGAGAACAGGCCTTATCTGGCTGGCTGGCAAGAAGTTCTGTTGATTCAGATCTTTCAAAAGAGTTAGGTCGGCTCAAAGAGTTAGTGTGTTGTATTACTGATATTACATTACCGGGAGGTTTTCTACTGATTATATCTGCTACCTTATCAGTGTCTGAAGATGATTCATCTAATATCAAAACAGGACTTCCAATTTGCTGATGTGATCGACAAATGTCAAAACGGTCTTGTGGGCCACTGTAAACATATTCTTGCCCTGAAATGGAAAATCCAATCCTGGCAGGTTCTTGACTTGGGGATTTTGTATCAAAATCCAAAATCACAGGACTGCTTGCTGAACTGCTAGGCATAGAAATATCTTCCTCATCGCCAACACTCTTTTCTTTTCTACGCTTTCTGTTTTCAATTGTTGTTCCAAACCGAGGAGGAGAAGGTGCTGTAACATCTACAAAATACTCCCCTGGTTTCATTCCACCTATATACTGCATATCTCTGTATCCCTGTTTGTGAATTTCATAATCATCCCACCTTTTAGGATGCATTCCTGAGACATATTCATACACTGAAGCCATTTTCTTTTCTTTTGATGAGACAGTTTTTTCATGCACTGTTTTCCTACCATAGGCGACAGCAGCATTCTTTGACATTCTGGTATAGGCATCAAAATCAGAATGACCCTCCAAGACTAAAGGTAACTCAAAAGCACCTTGCCTCCTAAGGAGTCTTTGATGAGGAATACCTGTTGTACCTGGGTAAAACACATCATCAGATCCTGTCATACGTTCATCAAATGAGTGACTTCCCCTAATAGAAGTAGGAACACTTAAACTTGCACCAGAAGATGTTGGCATTGAATTGCTTCTTATAAGTGTTGATGTTTCCCCTGAAGGCTCTAAAAACACTGCTGTTTGGCCCTGCGGAATTTCAGAGTACATCTTTGATTCACTTTCAGGAGATTCACCAAAAAGGTGTGTTTTTTGCAGTTCAGATGTATGGATGCCAGATAATCTTGACTTCATACTTTTTAACTTGCTTTGCTCTAGAAACCCTTCCCTCTTTGTCATATACTGTGAAATATGCTCCTCAATCATGCTAGTATTAACAATGGATACACTGGCTTCTTGACTTTGTAGTGAAGATCTAGGGCTCAGTCTACAGTATTTCCCAAAAATGATTTCTTCATATGAGGTTGCATTTGTATTTGGAGGGCTTATATTCTGCTCTGCACTTTCTGAGCGTGAAAAATAACCAGAGTCTGTGCTTCCTTTACTATGTGGGCTCAGGAGATTAAGGGACTTCTCAGAGTCATGCCCTTTCTTTTCTGTAAGCTTTAGTGCAAGTTTTTGCCTAGCAGTATGTGGTTCATCATTTTTTCCACTTAATGATGGGTTGTGCATTAACTCAGATGTCAGATAATGTGAGGTTTCCGTATGTAGGTGGATGCCACTTTTGGGGATTATCAGTATTGGCACTTTCATTGGACCTCCTAATGACTCTTCTGAAGTATTGAAACCTGGATCTATAAGTTCCCCACTTCTAACACTCACATCCAATGGAATTTGTGAAATTGGGCTTAGTTTTTCAGAATCTTCAACTAGCAACAAAGTCTCTTCATCAGTGTCTGTACTTTGTTCCCCATCAGAATGTATTTCATTTTCTACATCAATGCAAGAAGCTTCAAGGTCTAACTTGGATACAGCAGAGTCTGTAAAAGGAACTAATCCAGCTTTAATGGCATGTGCATGTGACTTCCTGTGCTTATACAAGTTGCTTTTTGTTTTGAAGGAGAAACCACAGGGTACACATGGATAAGGACGCTCTCCTGTGTGAGATCTTATATGTTTTTTCAGCACACTTGGTTTGGCACAAGCCCGTGTACAATACGGACATATATATTTGCCAGGTTTTTTGGGCTTTTGCTCCTTTTTGTGAGTGTCTTCTGGCTGATCGATAGACTTCTGTGAATATTGGCTATATGAAGAAGCAAGTGAAAATTTCTTTCTGGAGAATTCTGCACTTTGTCCTTGAATACGAAGGAATAAGTCCTCTGAAGCAACAGACAGGCGACCATATGGATAAGCATGTCCTTCAAGGCTCTGGTGAGGCTTAGTGCTGTGCACTAGCCTCTGTTGGTGCAGAGTATGCTGGGGAAAAGAAAGTGAATGCCGGTGAGTATAAGAGCCAGAACGCTTCTGTGCATATTGCTTTCCTGACATCTGCTGGCTACTTTCATTTTGTGATCCTACTTTCAGAGTACTGTAATGCTGTACTGTTGTTGGGTTTGCAATCAGTTCAGGGTTAGGCTGTCTTTCTCCTTCGTGACTTTCATAAGTGCTCATTGTAGCAACAGCTGAATGCTCTTGTCTCCATCTGCTTGATACTTTGTCAGATTCTCCACACCTTGAGGTAGATTCATGCTCTAATATGGTGTCTCCAGAGTCCATTTTGATTAGGTTGGTCTTCAGTGCTAGCTTATTTTAATGCTATACAGCCACATGGAGTGTGACTGACTTTGCACTTTAAATCTGAGTCACTGCCATTTTTCTTTTCACCAAGTCACCAATGCGTGTACTTCCATGAAGCAGTATATATGCATTAATCAAAAGGTTCATGCATGACCAAAGGCTTCGCAAATGTGGCCTGAAATTGTTTTTCCTCAATCAAGATGAAGATAATCCAGAGAGTTTTGTCCGCCTAAAGTGCAATTCTTGTCTGTGACATAGATACACAACCTGGAAGAAAAAAAAAAGGAAATCAGAATGACAGTCTGAGAATATTTAACATGCAATATTAGATTAGGTCATCAAAAGAAAATCTGGTAGACAAGTATTTAGTTGCTTCGCTTTCTGATGAGGTGATGCTATTTTTCACTCAAAAAATGACTTTGTATATAGGATACCAAAGTAAAATCAATTTTCTATTCAAGCTGGTTATATTTTATGCTTCAGTATGGTAATAATGGCACTAGACAAAAAGTGGCATTCTTTGTGATGGAGAGAGCAAAACAGCACCACAAATGTAGCAAAATCAGACCAAGGTTGCCACAAGATCAGGTTTCCCCAGCACCCCAGGTTTCCCCAGCACCCCTTGGTTGTGGACCGAATGATGGACTGAATTACAGAAGAAGCTTTTTTTGTCAGCTTGAATTTAAAAGAAAAATCTTGGAATAAATAACTTCCCATACATTTACATTCACATTGCTTAAAAATTTGCAGCACAAGTGTCTATTCCAATTTCCTTTTTCATCCTATATCATCTATCTAAACCTTTACTAAAATTTGGTATGAATAAATGAACAAATTTTTTGTTGCTGTTAATCACAAAATATAATCACACCCGAAACATCCTTATCTTTTACGAGCACCTCAATATCTGTCTCTCCACATATGTATTGCAAGAATGTAACCCTTAGGCTAGGTTCAGACTATGGAAACTCCGGGCAGAAGATTTCCGCCCGGAGATTCTGAGTGCGGCCAGCGGTGACTGAATCAGTCGGCGCTAGGACCGTGCGGACACTGCAGTGTCCAATAGACTGCAATGTGTTCCGCGAGTATTTCCACCTGAAGAAAGAGTAACGCCATTCTTCAAGTGGAAAATTTCCAAGCGGATTTTCCGTTCACAAATTCCGCTTCACAAATTCCGAAGTGTGAATTTGTGAACGGAAACCCATTCACTACACTATACATTTTAGCAAGCGGAATTTCCAAATGCAATTTCAAAGAGGAATTGCAGGCGGAAATTCCGTAGTCTGAACCTAGCCTTACTTTCACAATCACACTACCTCTTGCCATCTCCAATTTAAAAACCATTTCCTGCATCTGTCCCTGCCTCACTTTCTATTAACCCACATATTCATCTTTTTTCCTTCTCATTCCCTTTTCTCAGTCCTGCTAACGGCTGCCCAAAAGCAAAGAATTTAAATAAATTCATCCTACATTACTCTACATACACCACACTATATGCAACCAATACTTTTCCAAAGACAACCTCCTCTGTACCATTTTTATACTCTACACACTTAGAGATTTATCAAAACCTGTCCAGAGGAACTGTTGCTCAGTGGCCCATAGCAACCAATCAGATCACTTCTTTTATTTTTAAGAGGCCTTTTAAAAAATGAAAGAAGCGATCTGATTGGTTGCTATGGGCAACTAATCAACTTTTCCTCTTGACAGGTTTTGATAAATCTCCCCCTTAACCTTCACACTCTCTTATTTCATCAAACAAACTCCCACTCTCAAAAATGTTTAATGTTAAAAAGGTTCTTTACCTTTTCTGACAAGTATGCAACCAGAATGAAAGCAGCCTTAAATGGTATTCCAATACTGTCTTACTTTTAGGTATTGTTGTCCATTATATTGCATCTACATTATTACTATTACTTTATAACCTAAAGCTGGAAGTGTATGGTATGTCCTGGAGCTTGTAATAATCTCTGCAGGAAAACCCTATGTCATTCACTCCCACTAAAAAAGCTTAGTCTTCTGAAATGTATTCAATACTGACATGAGAAGCATCCACTGCATTGCAAAATTCTAAAGAAACAAAAAGCGTCAGTGGATACAAAATAGTTTATATGCATTCACATTGACTTCAATAGGAAAAAAAATAGACTGTTCTGCATCATCACACTGAGGAGAATCAACAGGCTAATCTATATAGACACAAAAAACTAGAAAAACCTTTAAAAAACCCTACTGACAACATACAAAAATACTGTATAGTTCATGTATTACATGAATACATATATAACACAGAAAGATAAAGAGACAGATCCAGAGAGACAGAAAGAGAGAATGATGTACAGTCATGGCCGAAAATGTTGGCACCCCTGAAATTTTTCAGGAAAATGAAGTATTTCTCACAGAAAAGGTTTCCAGTAACACATGTTTTGCTATACATGTTTATTCCCTTTGTGTGTATTGGGACTAAACCAAAAAAGGGAGGAAAAAAAGCAAATTGGACATAAACCAAACTCCAAAAATGGGCTGGACAAAATTATTGGCACCCTTAACTTAATATTTGGTTGCACACCCTTTGGGAAAAAATAACTGAAATCAGTGGCTTCCTATAACAATCAATACGCTTCTTACACCTCTCAGCCGAAATGTTGGACCACTCTTCCTTTGCAAACTGCTCCAGGTCTCTCCTATTGGAAGGGCGCCTTTTCCCAACAGCAATTTTAAGATCTCTCCAGAGGTGTTCAATGGGATTTAGATCTGGACTCATTGCTGGTCACTTCAGAACTCTCCAGCGCTTTGTTGCCATCCATTTCTGGGTACTTTTTGATGTATGTTTGGGGTCATTGTCCTGCTGGAAGACCCAAGATCTCGGACGTAAACCCAGCTTTCTGACACTGGGCTGTACAGTTTGACCCAAAATCCGTTGGTAATCCTTAAATTTCATGATGCCTTGCACACATTCAAGGCACCCAGTGCCAGAGGCAGCAAGACAACCCCAAAACATAATTGAACCTCCACCATACTTCACTGTAGGTACTGTGTTCTTTTCTATGTAGGCCTCATTCCATTTTCGGTAAACAGTAGAATGAGGTGCTTTACCAAAAAGCTCTATCTTGGACTCATCTGTCCACAAGACGTTTTCTTAGAAGGATTTTGGCTTACTCAAGTTCATTTTGGCGAAATGTAGTCTTGCTTTTTTATGTCTCTGTGTCAGCAGTGGGGTCCTCCTGGGTCTCCTGCCATAGCGTTTCATTTCATTTAAATGTTGATGGATAGTTCGCGTTTACACTGATGCTCCCTGAGTCTGCAGGACAGCTTGAATATCTTTGGAACTTGTTTGGGGCTGCTTATCCACCATCCAGACTATCCTGCATTGACATCTTTCATCAATTTTTCTCTTCTGTCCACGCCCAGGGAGATTGACTACAGTGCCATGGGTTGCAAACTTCTTGATAATGTTGCGCACTGTCAACAAAGGCAAATCTTGATGTCTAGAGATGGACTTGTAACCTTGAGATTGTTGATATTTTTCAACAATTTTGGTTCTCAAGTCCTCAGACAGTTCTCTTCTACTCTTTCTGTTGTCCATGCTTAGTGTGGAACACACAGACACACAATGCAAAGACTAAGTGAACTTTTATCTGCTTCAGGTGTGATTTTTATATTACCCACACCTGTTACTTGCCCCAGGTTAGATCAAAGGAGCATCACATGCTTGAAACTATCTTATTTTTCCACAATTATGAGAAGGTGCCAATAATTTTGTCCAGCCCATTTTCGGAGTTTGGTGTGACATTATGTCCAATTTACTTTTTTTCCTCCATTTTTTGGTTTAGTTCCAATACACACAAAGGGAATAAACATGTGTATAGCAAAACATGTGTTACTGCAATCATTTTCTGTGAGAAATAATTCATTTTCTTAAAAAAATTCAGTGGTGCCAACATTTACGGCCATGACTGTATGCTAAACAAATAAACTGCTTTAGGATAAGACCTCATTGTATAGCTAGTAATTCTATAGGAAATTTTCATCTGAGATGAATGAAAGAAGTAATACTTTTTTTTACCCCAGGAATGGCAATGAAACACCATGTTATATATATATATATATATATATATATATATATATATATACATATATATAAATTCTGAATAAAGTAAGGTATTACAGTAGTGCTATACCTAAAGTTTCACATGACTTCATTTCAATGTAGTAAAGAAACATTAATGTTAAGTTTAAGGAGATAATTAAACCAAAGACATTTGAGATAATTTTATGGTTCATATTAAAGTCTATTAAGTGGATCTAAAGTCAGTCTAAAATAGCTGTTAACAGAACACAAATGCTCACACTCAACTGCATAGTAAATGTCAAGTCATTCACGTCCTCCCATGGGAACCTTTACCTTCCATATCTGTGCATGTTATAAGACTCCTTCCCTCAAGGCTAGGTTTACACTGATTTAATGTGTGGTGCTTTTCTCCATAAATCTGTGGTTTTAATGGACTTCTGTTTTTAAGTGTATTGCACTTTGAACACATATTACAATTTATATATAGATATAAAAACACTGCATAACTTTTTTTGCTCTGATCTTGTATTGCAGTTTATATTGCTACCCAGTGTTCCGAATTCTGCTGGTTATTACCAAAAACCGTCATCAAGTTTATCGAAGGACACATCAGCAGGACAGTGTTCCCTACAACAGATTACAGTACAGTATATAAAGATGAATTGTGACTGAGCTAACAAAGAATTCTGGGAGATTTCAGCAGGATTGTGAAGGCTGCTCTGGGCTATAATATAGAACAAGACGAAGTTATAAGCCGACCAGAATATAAGCCGAGGCCCCTAATTTCACCCCAAAAACCCAGGAAAAGTTATTGACTCGACTATAAGCCTAGGGTGGGAAATACATCATCCCCCCCCTGTCATCATCCAGACCCCCGTCATCATCACCCAGTCATCATCCCCCTCGTCATCATTCCCCCCCCCCTCTCTTCATCATCACCGCCTGTCAATCCCTTCAATCAGTGCTCTTCAACCTGCGGACCTCCAGATGTTGCAAAACTACAACTCCCAGCATGCCCGGACAGCCATCGGCTGACGACGACGCACAGGGACGTCCCTGCGCATGAACGTCCCTGTGGGCAACATCACTAGTCCGGGGACAGGCCCGGAGCAGAGAAGAGGGCCTCCCGGTGAAGATGGACAGCCCTGAACGACTAACCCTCCCCACCGGACGGTCCCTGCAGCATAGATGGCCCGGACCAGCTCACCCTTCCCTTCCTTCCCATCGAGGGGAGGTGAGTAGAAAACTAAAGGGGGTCTGGATGATGACGAAGGCCCGGCAGTGGTCTTCAACCTGCGGACCTCCAGATGTTTCAAAACTACAAATCCCAGCATGCACGGACAGCCGATGGCTGTCCGGGTATGCTGCGAGTTGTAGTTTTGCAACATCTGGAGGTCCGCAGGTTGAAGACCACTGAAGGGATTGACAGGTGGAGAGTTCACTTGAGTATAAGCCAAGGGGGGCGTTTTCAGCACGAAAAATCGTGCTGAAAAACTCGGCTTATACTCGAGTATATACGGTATGTTTATCAAGTTATTTATGTAAATAGTAACATGGAGTTCAATAATGAATATAACTTTTGCTGAAACTTGCTAGATATACATTTAGGCTTCTATAAGATGCTCCGTAGGAACAGATGACACTACTTGTGTAACTGTACATGCTGAAGGGAATCTGACACGTTATACAGAGATCTGGTATCTTTCAACAAAGTCCTTTATAAAAAAAAAACATAATAATAATAAAAATACCCCAATCCCTGTTCCTGGTATGCACTACTATTGTCCAGGTGTGAAACAAGCCTACGGTGTATTATATTTTCTGTTAGGCGCATTAGCCCTTCACTTCACAACCACTTACGACACATTTATCCATCTAGTAAATGCTTCTTCCTCATATCATAGTAGGTAGTAGGTTATTTTACACTTCATCAGAAAAATTATTACAGTTATGTACCCAGTTAGATGTACTTTAGAAACGCTAAATGTTTTAGCATAGCAAATCCTATTGAATTACACACACATGCACACAAGAGATGTACCGTGAAATCTACTTCTAAGGAGCCAGACAATAGGAACTACACAAGCACTGTTCACATTTTACATGTAGTTTCACTATTACATCCTTTGTGAAACAGACTCCACATTATATCTCAAGTCATCAATAGCAAGAAAAAGAAGCCTATTTGTATGTACCTGTTCCTTTCCAAAATCTCATACACATGACTGTGCTGTGCTGTTGCCTGTAAAAGAAAAGAAAAAGTGATAAGAGTTTTCGCACTTGACACAGGAAAGAAGCACTAAGATTATAAAAGGATGGGATGCAATAAAGTTTTGAGCGTAAGTTTTTTAGGCAGACCTCACGTTTGCATAATGAAAATCATTGCACCCAGCTGCCAAGAATAACAAGAACAGGAAATGAGCAGTGAAAGCGATTTGCTCTCTACATGACTGTCATTACACTGCTCTTCACATGGCCTTTTTTTGCACCTTTTATCAATGCAGTCTTTTTCGACAGTGGGAAAGGTTCTATACTGCATTGCATTATGTAACACTGGATAGGTAAGGTAAACTGAGAATTTTATATGGAGGTGACCTATAAATTATAATAATGGTGTGACAAAAAAAAACATGGAAAACTGTATTTGGTTGCTCATGCCACATTTGTGCTTGGTTTCAGCAATTATTAATGGTACATTGAGTGGTCCACATGAACTATGGAAAACATTAGTACACATCATTAGTACACAAGTAGTGAAAAAGACAAAATCACTGAATTATTTTAAGAAGGAGTACGAGTAACAATGTTTTTTTTTTTTTTTTAAGCACTCGCCAATACCAATTACCAATACGTTTTTTCAAAGTCATGTGACAGGTTTTTTTTTTCTTTAATGGGAAAAAGGGGTGTTTTTTTTTTTTAGTTTTTATAAGAGGAAGGGCTTTTTTTATATTAAACTAAATACATATATTTTTTTATTTATTTCAACTTTTTGAAAAGGGGGGTGATTAAAAGTTTTATTAGGGAAGGGGTTCATTCAAAATTATTATTATTAATAATAATAATATTTTTTAAAATGTTTTTCACTGTAGATTGTTTAACTAGTGCATATATCTGCAATGTGTTTCAAACTTTTCAACCAGGTCCTACAGCCATTATGCAGAACATGGTTGAGAGGGTCGAAACGTGTTGCCGAATTATACCCTAAAGACAGAAGTTTGTTTTTTCAGAGGTGATATGGACCATTTAGGGCACTGGGGGAGATTTATCAAAACCTGGGCAGAGGAAGAGTAGTGCAGTTGCTCATAGCAACCAATAAGATTGCTTATTTCATTTTTCACAGACCTCTTTAAAAATGAAAGAAGAAATCTGATTGGTTGCTATGGACAACTGCACTACTCTTCCTCTACACAGGTTTTGATAACTCTCCCCCACTGTGCATAACTGCTAGAACCAAGCACATGTGGGAGAGTATCAGTAGTTACTTTCTTCTGGTAAAAACAAAAAACAAAAAAAACAATACACTAATGTTGGTAACCATGACCGTATACAATGTTCACATTTCCATAACATAACAATAGCCACTGAACACTAGTAAATTTAAAGTTAGGATAATAACCAGCGTTTAGTATCTATGGTTCCTATTATTACAGAGATATTGACATTTGTTTTGTCTTAAAAGAGATTTTTGCAAAGGTAACAAAAAAAAAGTACAGTCATATTTGTATGCAACTTTTAGTTAGCTTCTCTATAAATGAATTTGATATTGCTGAACATTTTTACAAAATAACTGCACTTCCTGTTGTTACTTTTGTTTCAGAAAATGTATATATATATTTTTTTCAATGGGACAGAGATATGACGTTGTATAGGACGCAGAACACAGGCTCGGAGGTCTCAGGGAATTTGTATTTTCTCCCACTAGCAGAAGAACTTATTCCATTGATAACAGTTATTAATAAAATGATGTATTTGTAATTTCCTAATATAACTAACATCTAGTAAAAATATTTAAAAAATCTGCCTAACGCTGATTATATTAATCATTTTCAATTTACTGAACATTTCTTGAACATTTTGAAATTACATTAAAAGTGGAAACTTTTATAGGGCTTCAAATTTCTGATTGTCACCAAGGTTAAGCAGTAAATTGTAAATGACCTGTAAAACACTAGGAAAATGTAGTATCTCCAGAAATGAACTTGCTTAAGAACTATATCAACACCTTTTTTTTCACAGAGCCATTGCTGACAAAGCTGTTCATGCATATTTATCTCCTCTAGATGTTAAATATTCACAGTGATATACAACCTGATTTAGAAGGTCTAGTGATGAAAAGATGTTTAATACAGACAAATAAATAAATAAAAAATGAAATCCTAATAAAATTATGAGGTGCACACAATGACTATGAACACCCTCAGAGCCACAGGACAGGTCACAAACAAGAAAGCACATGAAGAATACATACAATCCAAAGTGATAACTTGAATTCCTGGGCCCCCATGCAAATTCCTGGCCCAATCTACAAACTTACCAAAACTAGATGTTTAAAGTGAATAACACACCTTTTTCACCCGCACTTAACCTAATATAAAGGGTTATAGTGTAGGCGAACCAAATTAAAAAGATGCATTATCGTGGTCCGGAATCACACGCCATATTAGCCTCTGATGCTAATATGTTAATTAGACCCCTTTGCGCAATGGAGGCAGGCCGGTGTTCTGAGCTTTCCTGTCTCAGTTCTCTCTGCTCAGATATGCCTCCCTACCTCATAAATATTCATAGAGTCCTCCATGTGTATTTTGCTTGGGGCCCCCAAATTCCTTCAAACGGCCCTGGACTGAGGCAAGGAACACCAGCATCCAACTCAATTGCACATAGGGCCCTAATAAAGTGTGTAACTCCAGAACCAGACCACAGATCCAGATGAGTAATCCATCATTTTATTCCGGTTTACTTGCATTATTACCCTGTGTATTGGGTTCAGAATAGGAGACCCAGGTGCCAGAATCTCTTTAAAAGGATTCTACAACAAATGTGCAAGGCAAATGTAGTGCTTTATATTGCTAAGGAGCATTTGCTCCCGAAAAAGTACATGAGAGAAATCCATAGAAATTCTTGCGGATAAGCAAATAACTAACATTAATTTTGAATATATATGTGTTTAGACAAATGTTAAAATGTAGCTTATTCTCAGAAATAAGTATCTATTGTTATGAATATCCAATGTACTGTTAGGACACAAATATCCTGGAAGATTTGTGAAAATAAACAGGTGACATTTCTTCCTATTTTAGTAGGTTAAAATATTAAATAGAACAAGCAACCTAATGAAACCCAAATATTATTGTAAGTACTTTGTGCCCATATTTATATTGGCTGCATCAGAGGAAGAACAGTACATATAAGTTTTATTGGTCAGCGCACCGTTGTCCAATGCTGTACCCATTACATGACGCACTAAAATTACTTCACTTCCTAACTGAAATCTGGAAAATGTGATAATAAAGCCAACCTTGAGGGCAGAGATGCTGTTTTACACTTGGTACAGAAAATCAATATGTCCTAAAATGAAATGTTCAGACTATCTTCATACAGTATCTGCATCATATTTGACTAGAAGAATAATACAGTCTTATTATTTCTGCCAAAACAACAAATAACACTATGGAACCAACCCAACAGATCCTATTATATATAAGAGATGGGGTCCATCAGGCACACTGGGGTCAATGCATTACTTGTCTATGACATAATGTAGTTAACAAAATGCCGGTGTTTGGGTGTTTGGCTATTAGTGCCTAAATCTATATATTTGGTTTGGTTTATCATAAAGCACAGTCGTGGTTGTGTGTTCGAGCTTTAAACTGCTGACCTCTTGTTTACAGTAGCAATACTGCCCTGTAAACATTTGCAATGATCTACTACAATAGCGGCACTGGTGACTATATAGCACAATGTCCCAGAGCTTAGGTGGTTAAACTCTAGATTTATGACTAAACTGTGGACAGATATATAGTATGAAAGAGAGGGAAAATATTTCTCTTTGGACAGTGTGAACAGTATAATAATGGTCCACAAAAAGATATTAAAATGCCAGAGGGAGACATACAGGTGACATTGTTTTTTTTTTCCAGTTTTTTTCCAGTTTTTTTCTTATCCTGTCTTGTTTAATGTCTTCAAAAAACTAGGCAGCAAGTGGGAAAAAAGAAAACATGCAGATTGTGGTCCAAAATCTACACACAAACTAGGCTACCTACTTTTGTTGCTGCATTCCGATGGGCTGGAATTTGAGGTTGTCATTTGATGGCCAGGGCGGCACAGTTAGGTTTAGGTTTATTTTCACTACTTTGTCAACCTGTCAAAAAGCTATGCCAATGTATACCATGTAACCAAAATTATGGCACAGTATACTATATATTATTATAATTAGGGATCTATGATACCTATATATAGTTGTTACATATGGCCCTACTATACACTCCTTATACTAAGAACAAATACAAAGGAATGGGATGGAGTAATAAATTGATAAAAATATGACATCATAAAAAGGGGAAAAGCCAACTTGTGGTGGAAAAGAGGTCGTCACTCCAGAAGGTCCACAATGTAAACTATAGTATTGAATACATTTCATAAGTTGCACTACTGCTCATTCTATTGCACAATCCCATGGAGGATATACCTCAACAACTATAAGGTGCCTAGAGACAGTATACATACCAATAAATAGAATCAAGGTGCAAGTATAAGAGGGACCGCTGGAGAGACGCCACCCCTGACGCAGCGCCGACGTCATACCGAATGTGCGCATGCGCCGGGGTGCCCGTGCTTCGCTCTTCCGGCGCTGTATCCTATCCGGCCGGTCATGTGATGCAGTCATGTGACCGCTATCATGGCCGCGCCGGGGACGCGGCGTCCGGAAGTAGCGGAGTTTTCGGGTCCCGGCGCCATGCGCCGATAGAGAGGTATGTCTTACCCGGTAATTTATGTAAGGATGACGTGAATGTATGTTATTGGACGGGGACCATATAAAAAGCAGCTACTGCTGAGAGGACGCCACCCCCAGGACGAAGGACAACCCGAAACGTACGTTGGGGTGGCGTCTCTCCAGCGGTCCCTCTTATACTTGCACCTTGATTCTATTTATTGGTATGTATACTGTTTCTAGGCACCTTATAGTTGTTGAGGTATATCCTCCATGGGATTGTGCAATAGAATGAGCAGTAGTGCAACTTATGAAATGTATTCAATACTATAGTTTACATTGTGGACCTTCTGGAGTGACGCCCTCTTTTCCACCACAAGTTGGCTTTTCCCTTTTTATGATGTCTTTTCTTGTTTTTAATATGTAATGAATTATCAATAAAGTCATATTTTTATCAATTTATTACTCTATCCCATTCCTTTGTATTTGTTCAATGTATACCATGGCATACTGGTAGCTGGCCCATAGAGTTCAGCAGACCAAATGTACTCATCTTGTGACTATGTTTGGTCTATTTTCTACAAGCATTTGTTCATTTAAAAGACAATGCTTTTGAGTCCAGACAAAGCTGCCAAGGCTACAGTACTTCTGTCCTTAAATAGGAAACTGTGAATCTGTCTGTTTTAGGCAGAAAAAAGAGGCGGTACAAGGTGAGGATTGCATCTAGAGAATTGATAAGAAACTATATTCGAAACTATATTCGAAATTATATTCGCCAAGATCCCTGTACCCTGTGGTGACATATTTCTTAGACAGCCTTATGCACTAAGCAAAGGAAGCCATGTGTAGTGTAGTATCCTCACATTGGTTGAACGGAGGATACAGTAAAACAAAAACACAGCTTCCAAAGGTGTGCATTATTTGCACCAGTCGTAACTTAGGAAGAACATCAAAGGTACCTGTTTGACACATACCATGATCATCTTCCATGTTTCAAAGACTACGGGTAGAAGTAATCTAACTGCCTAAAGTGGGCCAATATGAGAATGTAATTGTCTATCTGTAATGATTTATTTTCAGGTTGATCAGAAACATGGCCTGTAACCACAACTACAGGAAAGGGCACAACCAAGAAAATTGTTTGAAGTAGTCAAGACTCCTTAACTGGTACCCATTCCTTCATGCCGGAGTATGTATCAAGAAGAAAGTGATAAAAAATGTGGATCCTGGATATAATGGTTCCTTTCAGGTGCATCTAACTGCTCATCGGTAAAGATAGAGGGCAAATCTCCATTTGGGAGTTTTATCAAAACCTGTCCAGAGGAAAAGTTGCCGAGTTGCCCATAGCAACCAATCAGATTGCTTCTTTCATTTTTGAAAAGGCCTATGAAAAATGAAAGAAGCGATCTGATTGGTTGCTATGGGCAACTCAGCAACTTTTCCTCTGGACAGGTTTTGATAAATTTCCCATGAGTACATGCCGCCATGCACCATCCCATAGGCTTGCATTGAGGGGGTGGAGAGTAACGTCACACGGGGCTGAGCCATGACGTCATGATACTCCGGCCTCGTGATCGTGATTCATCAGACCCGGAACGATGTTCACTCTGGAAGCTGATGAAAGCGGGGTGCTGCATGAAAGATTCCGGGAGTCCCTGCGTCTATGCTATGAAGTCTATGCTACTATTTCTCTTACAGAGAAGGAGCTAATGACACTCGAGAACCCCTTTAACTGAAGCAATGCTTGGTAAAATATTGAACCCCTCCATAGGCCTCTCCCAGTTGGACAACCCCATTTTCATATGTTGTATTAGGGCATCAGGACATACCAAGCGTACCCAACTGTATACAGGGATAATATATGGCTACTCATTGCTTTTGTTCCAACACCTGAGCAATCCGCAGATCTCTAGTGTAGCTTTTATATAAAGGATGTTTGTTGAGTCTTTAATTATGTAGGCTTGATTTCTACTAATAACCGTACATACTATCTTAAACTTGGGGCCATTTCAGTTTACATCACAACACCCCTCAGTTTACCTGTTATTACCTATATTGTTAATCAAAAAACATTTGAAATATAATATTTCAGGTGGAAAAAAAGTCACAAAAAATAATGTCAGTGGATTAAATAAGTATAAACATTTTTGAAAGCATTACTACCATTTAAAAACTCTTTCGACATGTCACAAGACATATGAACGTTTTGATTGGTCAGAGTCGCTAGGTAGAATGATTCACTTCCTAAGTTGCTGCTCTGCCCAACTCTTTGCAACTCTTTATGAGACAGGCTCCATTATCTAATGTCTAACAATCGGTGAGGTCTCCGATCCAAGACCCTAATCGATTAGAACTTTTAACATTTCTCTGTGATATGTCAAAAGTTTTTATTTTTTTTATTTTTTTTATTACAGTAATGCTTTATTCATTTGTTGATGCAGGAGAATCTGAAATGTTTCCCTGTTGGTTGCTTGCAGATTTTACAACAGATTTAGATTTCCTTATTAAAGTTAATCTGTAACAAATCCCCAATCTGTAACAACTAACACGCACCTGCAGCAAACTTAAAAATCTACATAGCAGGTGAATTTTTTGTGGCAGTGTAAAATCTCATCCACGGGCATGGTACTGTAATATGTCCAGAAATCTGCAGAAAAGTCATCCTGTGTACCCAAAGAAATTTTACTTGTCTGGAATATTCAATTGCCTTTAATTCCACTGAAACCATTTACATTGCTATGTAGAAGAATCCATAACCTGATACTATGGTAACAAAGGATGGGATGACAAAATTAGAACGTAAGACACCTTATCATCTCTAAAAAAAATATTTGCACTGAAAATGTAATCCGGTAAACCTGCCAACCACAAATCTGAACTGTCAAGTGATGTCCACATTTCAAGCTTCAATACCACACATAACAAACTAAGAGTGGATGGAAAATGTTTCCCGAAAAGTATGGCGCATTCCCAGAGTCAAACTAAACACAGACTTATTTCCACAGGATGGCTATAAAACTTGTATGTGGTGCCAAATTCATTTCTTTAGACACCTTCTTTGTTGGCAAGAGATGCTGGCCTGGCTCTGGCTAGTCTTCTATTGAACACGTTAATTGTATGTGTGAGATGCCAAGATACAAAGCATAATGAACTGTGCTGGCTAATGTTCCCTTCTAAGTTCACGTGGACAAGACAAATATTTCTATTTTATTAAACGCTATTGGTTACACTTCCAAGGCTGGTAGGCAGCATCTGTATTTGTGAACATGAAAAGTTCATCTTTTATGCTACAGATTTACATGTACTTCTAGGTGTAACCTGTGAACTGGAAAGTAGAAGGACACACTGGCCAAAATTGTCACCAGGTGTGGGCCGTGACCCTCATGACTCACTCAAATTGGTTTCCTGGAAACCTCTTTGCCTTGGTACCATTAACTACTTTGTACAAACATTTATAAGAGTCCACCTGATGTTACGGCTCATAGTAAACTACAATCATACACCAGGTCAGCTTAATTTCCTGGTGGCCTCCCTGCCAAGACTAGGCTACTTTCATCTGGAGACTACACAGCAGTATATGGCTTGGTAAGTGTAGCTCATATAACCAAAGGGAATGTCAATTCAATTAACACACTACAAACAGGAACACAGACTACAGACTGTCCAAAAAAAGTCTATAGCCTGCTGACAGCCAAGTAAATAGAAATACGTGGAAGTGCACTATTTTAGGTCGTTCCAAGTGAACATGTCAGCCTGATGAGTTAGTGTCTGCAAAGAGTTGTGAAATATCGAGCCATATAAGCATCCAACTTATATAATTCCAATAACCAATGGTTCCAAAGGCATGGCTATGTCGAAAGGGAAGAGAATTTTAGAATCTGATCTTCTTTGGAAGCAAAGAGAACCACAAGTCTGAACATATACATGATAAGATCCAGACAACTGATTGCAAAAATGTTGCTGGCTAGTTATTTATGCATGAGAAGAGGCTTCAAGTGTAACCTCAGACATACTGTTATGAATAGAGTAACAGGGCTAGAGCTCAACACCAGTCCATATGTGCAAGAACTAAACTGGTGTAATGCTTTGCTGTCTAACAATATACTTATTTATTTATACATATAGCAACAATCTGTGTACTAGGTAGTTATCCAGGAATAGAAAACAGAGCTAATTTCTTTCAAAAACAGTGTCACATCTGTTCTCAGATTGTGTGTGACATTATAATTTGGCTCTTTTCACTTCAATGGAACTGAACTATAATACCACACACAGCCTCTCTTTTTGTTATCCTTGTTAACCCCTTTAAAGAAGCACTCCAGAATGTATTTATTTATTTATTTATTTAGTTGCTTATATAGTGCAGCATAGGCTGTTATTAGAGAGTAATGTCGAGGTTCTTGTGCATGCCTTGCTCCTGCCTGTTTTGGCAGATGTCCATTGCACAGCAGTCATGTTTAATGCACACAGAATGACAGAAATGATTCTAATGCTGCCTACATTTCACATGAATCCTCTGGCTTTGCAGAGAGAGGGGGTGGAGCCTGGTGATCACCTAATGATCTAATTACCTGGCTATACTCCAGCAGCTAGCAACTAAGTGAGTTGGGGTCAGTTTTGATGCAGTTTCTTATTCAAAGTGGTTTTATAGAAATATTGCCATCAAGTGGCTGACCTATGATCACAACAGAAGGGTTTTATAAAGATTACATTTTTTGACTATGTTTTAGCTGTGATTGTTCAATAATTTTGTAAAAATGATGCTATTTGTGCAATTTTAGAAAAATCCCATCAAAAACATGGAAAAGTTGATTTCTTAAAAAACAGCAGCCCGCCATCAGCTCAGTTCCATTGAAGTGAATGGAGCAAAGTTGTAATACCACTCACAACCTAAAGACAGATGTGGAGCTGTTTTGGGAAATAAAAATAGCTGTATTTTGGTATTTCTGTATAACCCCTTTAAAGAAATGCAAAATTGCTAATAACAACACTGCTGTCACCCAAAGCATCCAGACTGCAGCCATCATTATCCATCAGAAAGTTGTAATAAAAAACACGGCATGCAGCACATTCATATAGCCAACACTATGTTGGTTTTAACATAATATCTGCAGCCTAAAAAGTTATATACAACCATCTTTTCTCCTTAGTCTAGATACCTTTATGTTGCAATCCAGGAGGGTCTTCATTATAGTTTGACCCTGAAGTGGAGGCTGAAAATTCCAACATCAAGAAAAGCATTTCTGCAGAACCATAAAAGTACTTGCAAAGTATAGAAAAGTCGCACTTCATAAATCAGCAACCACTGCAAAGTGAAAAAAGTGTGTACCAAAACCATTTCAGTCCCTTCAGGGATGGAGCAGTAATAAGTCCCACAAATTTTGCACAACAGAAACATATCTGCAACTTTTCTACACCAAAAAAGGCTCTAAAGCTGTTGATAAATTCCCCCAATGTATTTAATAAAGAGGGTCCGAAGCCTGACGCTGAGTGGGTGGATTATGGCTATGTTCACAAAGCGGAATTTCCATCAGAAAATTTTGCCTGGAAATTCCGCACATTAACCTCAATGGGGATTCCACAGTCCCATTAACATTGCAGAATTTCCATCAAGGACATTCCACCGCAGAATTTCCGGATTCCGCAAAATTATAAGGCATGTCTTAAAATTTTGCGTTCTGTTCAGAGCCCCATTGAAGTTAATGAGACTCTGAATTTAAACAGAATCTGTTTTGAAAGCACAGAAATTCTGCTGGAATTCAGTTTAACCTGTTAAGAACAAAGGGCGTACAGGTACGTCCTTGCGTCCTGGTATTTAAGTACCAAGGGCGTACCTGGAGCCACGAACTCTTCAGAACAGTGATTGTCCGCTATTTTCAGAAGCTGGACAATCACTGTTAATGACAGGCAGCAGTGATCCCACTGCTGCCGGTCATTTACACTTTTAGATGTGATCAATGCCGATCACGGTGCCCTCCCATAGACTTGCATTGAGGGGGCGGAGCGTGATGTCACACGGGGGATAAGATGTCTCAGGGCTGAAGTACCCCCTTAAGTTCAAAATGGGCTTCCTTTTTAAGGGGTTAAATTCTGCAAAACTGTGAAAAATCCACAGTCTGGTGCAGAATTTGAGCAAAATAGCAAAAATTCAGCTGTGTGAACATAGCCTATGGTTGCTGGATATGAATTTGCTGCTTTCCAGGCAAAATTAAGTGGGAATGATGCTGGTGATTTGTTTGCTGCAAAGCAGATATAACGCTGCAAAAGATTTCTTGCATGAAAACAAGGACTTATTTTTACCACATACATCTTCATGCAGTGAGTATAATGGCAGGACCCAATCATTGATCTGAATACAGCTGTCAGATGTTCATAGAAGCGCTAACAACCAGAAGCCGAGCTTTATCGAACGTCATCATTTTTCTTCCTGGGCCCTTACTGACATGACTTTTACAAGACTAGAGAAAATGCTACATTTGCACATAGCAACAAAACTATAGGCACCACTAACAATATAAAACATTTGGTTGCAACTACTTTGCAGATAAAGTAAAATAATCACAAAAGAAAAACACAAGCAAAAAGGTGCATAGACAACTTGTATTATACAAGTATAAGGCGAAAAATACAAGACATATATAAAATATATTAAAAACACACACCAACACCTGAATATAGCACTGAATAAGCTATGGCAGACCCTCCTGAATGTAGCAGTAAGCATAGGGCTATATACCATGCAACCAAATGAATTAATAATAATCAATAGTTTATAATAAATACATGCAATAACAGTACACAATCAATAGATGAAAATGTGTATCGATGGAAAAAATAAAATACATTTCTATTTCAGACACTGCAGTGCCGAGTGACTGGGATACTACACAGTGCAAAATGATCACAGAACTAAATAATATATAAACAATAACCACATTATAAAGTGCATTAGAAAAGGCGCAAAAATGGAATTTCAGTCACCCAGTCTGCGCTAGAGTATAGTCCATAGTTTAGGGTGGGTTCACACTACGCTTAGATGATACGGTCACCGGCCCCGATCTCATTCATTTGAAGGAGTTGACCGCAGTCAGATAGTGAATGAGCCAACCGGAGCCAGATAGTGACTCCGGTCAGCTAATTTTTGCGGTTTTAGGTCCGGTCAGAAAACCGGATATGGGGCAAAAATGAGCCGACTCGAGTTACTATCTGGCTCTGGTCGGCTCATTCACTATCTGACTCCGGTCGGCTCATTCACTATCTGGCTCCGGTCGGCTCATTCACTCTCTGACTCCGGTCGGCTCATTCACTATACGACTCTGGTCGGCTCATTCACTATCTGACTCTGGTCGGCTCATTTACTATCTGACTCTGGTCGGCTCATTCACTATCTGACTCCGGTCGGCTCATTCACTATCTGGCTCCGGTCGGCTCATTCACTCTCTGACTCCGGTCGGCTCATTCACTATACGACTCTGGTCGGCTCATTCACTATCTGACTCCGGTCGGCTCATTCACTATACGACTCTGGTCGGCTCATTTACTATCTGACTCTGGTCGGCTCATTCACTATCTGACTCCGGTCGGCTCATTCACTATCTGACTCCGGTCGGCTCATTCACTATCTGACTCCGGTCGGCTCATTCACTATCTGACTCCGGTCGGCTCATTCACTATCTGACTCCGGTCGGCTCATTCACTATCTGACTCCGGTCGGCTCATTCACTATCTGACTCCGGTCGGCTCATTCACTATCTGACTCCGGTCGGCTCATTCACTATCTGACTCCGGTCGGCTCATTCACTATCTGGCTCCAGTCGGCTCAATCCCTATCTGACTCTGGTCGGCCTTTTAGCTTTATACTTGTATAATAAAAGTTGTCTACATATTTTTACGCATATTGGCGGTTGTACCCTTTTTTCCTTGTTGTCTTTGTCTTTTGTGATTAAAATGCTACATTTGTGACCACTAATTGTTCTGACTGAAGCGGAAAAAAGCTGCTGGATGACTCTGCGGCAAATGTAATGCTGAACTCTCACCACATACCACAAAAAGCAGCAATAACATAATTAAATTCTATAAACTGTCACTTTCTGTGGCTTTGAAGACAAATATAAAAATCATAAACTAAGCCAATCCACAATCCGTAATCTTAAAATTTCCTGCAGCTATACTAGTCAAAAAATGACTGACCCCCCCCCCAATGTAATGAAATAGATAGATAGTAGAGATTGCTACTATGACCCCCCCCCCCCCCCCCCATTGATCAGTCCCCATCCCTCACAGCACCCCTGCAGTAAAGCAATAAAGCATTAGCAAATTCCCATTTAACACATCTTACATAAATACCATCATTTTATGATTGGTGGTTGTCTAGGACCCACAAAAATCTTATACGTTAAAGGGATAGGGCATTTCAGGACTGCTTTAGTGGTCCATCCCCTTTTCTCATGCATAGGGCTGTTCCAGGCCACACAGCCGTACTATAAACCGAAGAGGTCCCATTCACTACTAGAGTTGCATCCCCTTCATTCTCAGGGTCACTAGAGGTCCCAATAATCATATACTGGTGGCAAATCCTAGCCATCTGCCATTACTATAAGTGAAACACAATAAAAATCAATGGTAAGACATGATTTTGTAGCAGGTCTGTGCCTAAACAGGGGACTTCCCTCTCACAACTGAAATTTCGTAATGAGGTATTTAAGAATGGATTTTTTTAAACCAGGCAGCCCCTTTAAACAGTTGTCATGGAGACTTTGCATGGATTCGATATCTAGATCCTAACTGCATTGAATAGCAGCAGTTATGTGAGGACTTGATAAGTCTTTGGTGACACAAGGTTTCCATGACAACTCTGCACTTGGCAGAAAGAAAGGGAAATGTTGTCATCAACTGATTATATCTGAGCAAAGAAATATTAACCCATTAGTGACCACCAATATACTTTTTTGTTACATAGGTCACTAAGGGGTTTTAACACTGTACATGCGGCTCTTTACAGTGCAATACTGCCACAGTGTCCCATATCGGCTGTTGCAGGAGCTCAGTTGTGCACTGATGGCCAGGCTCCTACCCTAATAGCCAACTAGACAAATCTCTGATCCTAGCCATTTAACCCCTTAGATGCCTTGGTGAATTGCCACCCCAGTATCTAGGGGCCCATTCATATGGCAGAATATCCGCCTTGAAAAATTCTGGGTGGACATTCTGTGTGTGGCATGAAATGCATTGCCTCCATAGAAGGCAATGAATTTCCTAGAGGCTTTCGCTGAAAGAATGAACATGTTCATTCTTTCTGCGGAGTCCGGAATCTGAATTTGTGCAAGGTGCAGCAGATTCCTGTCAAAAAATTGGAGGCTGGTGCACCGGACGTTCTGAGTGGAATGTTATGCTGGATTACGCTCGGGAAATTCTGCCTTGTGAATGAGGCCAGAGTGTTTAGACAAAACTTCCTCTGTCACCTACTCACTAAATTGCCATGGCAGCCTGGGACCTAACAAAGACCTCAAAGCCTGCCATGGCTTTATGTCTATTATAATCCATCCACCCTTACAAAACATAAGAGAAAAAAAGTATTTACATAATGTGAAAACACCATTTGTAACAACCCATTCTATAAAATGATCTTGTTATTTACCCTGCACATTGAGTGCCAATAAAAAGGCACAAAAATAACTAACCAAACAGCTGTTCTTTATCTGCCTCCCAAAAAATATAAAGAGCATTTAAAAACTTAGCATTTACCCCAAAAGGTTAACAATAAAAGCTTTGGGCCTTACAACAATTCTGCACTTAAAGGGGTACTCCGGCGCTTAGACATCTTATCCCCTATTCAAAGGATAGGGGGTAAGATGCCTGATCGCGGGGGTTCCGCCGCAGGGGACCCCAGTGATCTTGCACGCCACACCCCGTTAAAAGCAGCCCCCGAAGTGTGTTCGCTCCGGGTCTGATTACTGTCGATCACGGGCCGGAGCGTTGTGACGTCAAGGCTCCGCCCCGTGTGGAGATAAGATTGGATAGGGGATAAGATGTCTAAGCATTGGAGTACCCCTTTAAAGGTGGATGGGGGAAGTTCAACATGTTCAAGCAGAGCATTACACAGACTGTTACCAGAAAAGATGTCCTTCACAAAGTTTCATTACAGACTTCTCCATCACTCTTCTCTGTATACCTGGTACATTATAGACTTCTCCAGTACTCTTCTCTGTATACATGGTGCATTATAGACTTCTCCAGCACTCTCTGTATACACAGTACATTATAGACCTCTCCAGCACTCTTCTCTGTATACACAGGCCCGTCGCTACAGGACAGGCAAACCAAGCAATTGCTTGTGGCCCCGAGCTGGCTGGGGGCCCCCGAGCACAGCCAGTGCTTGCCCGTCTTGTAGCGATTAACAATCCTGCTCTTGGAGTTTGTGCTCCGGGCCCCAGGCACCCAAACAAGAGGGCCCCCGAATGTCTGACATGTTTTTAAAATAAACTAATTTGCAGCTTTGGAGTTCTTCTCACCTCACCACAATCACGCTCCCCCCACCCCCGCTGCACTTGGTATCTTCCCTCAGCCAGGACTCTTCTCTCAGCCTTCAGCATCTGAGCAGGAGGAGGGGGAGGGGGGAGGAGAGAGCTGTGAGGAAAGGAGACCGCAGAGGCTGTACAACGTGGGGCCTGACTAACGTAGGTGTCCCTGCATGTATTTGCGTATAAGTGTGTGTGTGTGGATATATATATATATGTGTATAAGCATGTGTGTGTGTGTGTGTGTGTGTGTATATATATATATATATATATATATATATATATATGTGTATAAGCATGTGTGTGTGTGGATATATATATATATATATGTGTGTGTATAAGCGTGTGTGTGTGTGTGGATATATATATATGTGTATAAGCATGTGTGCGTGGATATATATGTGTGTACATATGTGTATGTCTATGTACTGTGCCTGTGTGTGTGTTACTACTGTGGATGACTATATGTAAAGTGCATTTGTGTATCTATACCAGTGTTTCCCAACCAGGGTGCCTCCAGTTGTTGCAAAACTACAACTCCCAGCATGCCCAGACAGCCAAAGCATGCATGTACAGTATATAATGTGTACAATGTGTTCTGTGTGCATGAAGCATGCATGTACAGTATATAATGTGTACAGTATCTGTGTGTGTATGAAGCATGCATGTACAGTATGTAATGTATACAGAGTGTTGTGTGTGTATATAATGCATGCAGTGGCAGATCCAGGGGGGGGGGGCAATTGCCCCGTCCCGTGCGTGCGCCCATTGGAAAGCAAAGCAGAGGAGCGGAGCAGCAAACAGGACATGCGCTGGCCAGCATGGTAAGTGACCAGCGGCACATCAGCTTCAGTGCTCCGACCACCGTTCCTCCAGTCCCGGGACCTACTGCTATGGTGGCCGGACAAAAGGAGCAGTGGTCAGAACACTGAAGTAGGGCAGTAAACAGGCATACAGCCTCCAGCCATACACTGTATGGCTGGAGGCTGTATGTCTGTGGGGGAACATACTACACCTAATGTGGGGGGACTATACTGCACCTAATGTGGGGTAAACTATACTGCCAACCTAATGTGGAGAACTATACTGCACCTAATGTGGAGAACTATACTGCACCTAATGTGGGGGACTATACTAATGTGGAGAACTATACTGCACCTAATGTGGGGAACTATACTGCACCTAATGTTGAGAACTATATTGCATCTAATGTGGGGAGAACTATACTGCATCTAATGTGGGGAGAACTATACTGCACTTAATGTGGGGAACTATACTGCATCTAATGTGGGGAACTATACTGCCTAATGTCCCCCACATTAGGCAGTATAGTTCCCCACATTAGATGCAGTATAGTTCCCCACATTAAGTGCAGTATAGTTCTCCCCACATTAGGTGCAGTATAGTTCTCCCCACATTAGATATACTATACTGCACCTAATGTGGGGGAACACTGCTAGCCTAATGTGGGGAGAACTCTGCTGTACCTAATGTGGGGGGAACTCTGCTGCACCTAATGTGGGGGGAACTCCGCCACACCTAACGTGGGGGGAACTGCGCCCCACCTAACGTGGGGGGAACTGCGCCCCACCTAACGTGGGGGGAACTGTGTCGCACCTAACGTGGGGGGAACTGTGCCGCACCTAACGTGGGGGGAACTGTGCCGCACCTAACATAGGGGGAACTGTGCCGCACCTAATGTGGGGGCCTCGTATAGATGTTTGCTCACGTCGCGCTCCCAGCATTCAAGGGCCAGCGTTACTACGTCCTGACGCCGGCCCTAGAGCGTGACGTGCGTGAACTCCATGTCCATTTTGCTTGGTACATTATAGACTTCTCCAGCACTCTTCTCTGTATACATGGTACATTATAGACTTCTCCAGCACTTTTCTCTGTATATAAGGTACATTATACACTTCTCCAGCACTCTTCTCTGTATACATGTTACATTATAGACTTCTCCAGCACTCTTCTCTGTATACATGGTACATTATAGACTTCTCCAGCACTCTTCTCTGTATACATGGCACATTATAGACTTCTCCAGCACTTTTCTCTGTATACAAGGTACATTATAGACTTCTCCAGCACTCTTCTCTGTATACATGGTACATTATAGACTTCTCCAGCACTCTTCTCTGTATACATGGTACATTATAGACTTCTCCAGCACTTTTCTCTGTATACAAGGTACATTATAGACTTCTCCAGCACTCTTCTCTGTATACCTGGTACATTATAGACTTCTCCAGCACTCTTCTCTGTATACATGGTACATTATAGACTTCTCCAGCACTATTCTCTGTATACATGGTACATTATAGACTTCTCCAGCACTCTTCTCTGAATACACAGTACATTACAGACCTCTCCAGCACTCTTCTCTGTACATACAGTACATTATAGACCTCTCCAGCACTCTTCTCTGTACATACAGTACATTATAGACCTCTCCAGCACTCTTCTCTGTACACACGGTACATTATAAACCTCTCCAGCACTCTTTTTTGCATACACAGTACATTATAGACCACTTCAGCACTCATCTTTGTACATAGGGTACATTACAGACCTCTCCAGCACTTTTCTATGCACACATGGTATATTACAGACCTCTCCAGAACTTTTCTATGTACACAGTACATTATAGACTTCTCCAAAACTTTTTTCTCTACACATGGTACATTATAGACCTCTCCAGCACTATTCTTTATATACACAGTACATTATAGACCTCTCCAGCACTCTTCTTTGCATACACAGTACATTATAAACCTCTCCAGCACTCTTCTTTGTACACAGGGTACATTACAGACCTCTTCAGGACTTTTCTATGTACACATGGTACATTATTGAACTCTCCAGCACTCTTCTCTGTACACACAGTACATTATAGACCTCTCCAGCACTCTTCTCTGTACACACAGTACATTATAGATCTCTCCAGCACTCTTCTTTGTATACACAGTACATTATAAACCTCCCCAGCACTCTTCTTTGTACACAGGGTACATTACAGACCTCTCCAGCACTTTTCTATGTACACATGGTACATTATTGAACTCTCCAGCACTCTTCTCTGTACACACAGTACATTATAGACCTCTCCAGCACTGTTCTCTGTACACACAGTACATTATAGATCTCTCCAGCACTCTTCTTTGCACAAACAGTACATTACAGACCTCTCCAGCCCTTTTCTATGTACACATGGTACATTATAGAACTCTCCAGCACTCTTCTCTGTACACACAGTACATTATAGACTTCTCCAGGTACACAGTACATTATAGACCTCTCCAGCCCTCTTATTTCTACACACGGTACATTACAGACCTCTCCAGCACTTTTGTATGTACACATGGTACATTATAGACCTCTCCAGCACTCTTCTCTGTATACCTGGTACATTATAGACCTCTCAAGCACTCTTTTTTTTGTATACACAGTACATTATAGAACTCTCCAGCGCTCTTCTTTGTATACACAGTACATTATAGACTCTCCAGCACTTTTGTATGTACACATGGTACATTATAGACCTCTCCAGCACTCTTCTCTGTACACACGGTACATTATAAACCTCTCCAGCACTCTTTTTTGCATACACAGTACATTATAGACCACTTCAGCACTCTTATTTGTACATAGGGTACATTACAGACCTCTCCAGCACTTTTCTATGCACACATGGTATATTACAGACCTCTCCAGCACTTTTATATGTACACAGTACATTATAGACTTCTCCAAAACTTTTTTCTCTACACATGGTACATTATAGACCTCTCCAGCACTATTATTTATATACACAGTACATTATAGACCTCTCCAGCACTCTTCTTTGCATACACAGTACATTATAAACCTCTACAGCACTCTTCTTTGTACACAGGGTTCATTACAGACCTCTCCAGCACTTTTCTATGTACATTATTGAACTCATCAGCACTCTTCTCTGTACACACAGTACATTATAGACCTCTCCAGCACTCTTCTCTGTACACACAGTACATTATAGATCTCTCCAGCACTCTTCTTTGTATACACAGTACATTATAAACCTCTCCAGCACTCTTCTCTGTATACATGGTACATTATAGAACTCTCCAGCACTCTTCTCTGTACACACAGTACATTATAGACTTCTCCAGGTACACAGTACATTATAGACCTCTCCAGCACTCTTATTTCTACACACGGTACATTACAGACCTCTCCAGCACTTTTGTATGTACACATGGTACATTATAGACCTCTCCAGCACTCTTCTCTGTATACATGGTACATTATAGACCTCTCCAGCACTCTTTTTTTTGTATACACAGTACATTATAGAACTCTCCAGCACTCTTCTTTGTATACACAGTACATTATAGACCTCTTCAGCACTCTTCTTTGTACACAGGGTACATTACAGACCTCTCCAGCACTTTTTTTAATGTACACAGTACATTATAGACCTCTCCAGCACTCTTCTCTGTATACATGGCACATTACAGACTTCTCCAGCACTCTTCTTTGTACACACGGTACATCACAGACCTCTCCAGCACTTTTTTTTTTTTATAAACACAGTACATTATAGACCTCTCCAGCACTCTCTGTATACAGAGTACATTACAGACCCCTCCAGCACTTTTCAATGTACACATGGTACATTATAGACTTCTCCAGCACTCTTCTCTGTATACACAGAACATTACAGACCTCTCCAGCACTTTTCTATGTACACATGGTACATTATAGACCTCTCCAGCACTCTTCTCTGTACACACATAGTACATTACAGACCTCTCCAGCACTTTTCTATGTACACATGATACATTATAGACCTCTCCAGCACTCTTCTCTGTACACACACAGTATATTATAGACCTCTCCAGCACTCTTCATTGTACACACGGTACGCATTACAGACCTCTCCAGCACTTTTGTATGTACACATGGTACATTATAGACCTTTCCAGCACTCTTTCCTGTACACACGGTACATTATAGACCTCTCCAGCACTCTTCTTTGTATACACATTACATTATAGACCGCTTCAGCACTCTTCTTTGTACACAGGGTACATTACAGACCTCTCCAGCACTTTTTTTTAATGTACACAGTACGTTATAGACCTCTCCAGCACTCTTCTCTGTATACATGGTACATTACAGACTTCTCCAGCACTCTTCTTTGTACACACGGTACATCACAGACCTCTCCAGCACTTTTTTTTTAATAAACACAGTACATTATAAACCTCTCCAGCACTCTCTGTATACAGAGTACATTACAGACCTCTCCAGCACTTTTCAATGTACACATGGTACATTATAGACTTCTCCAGCACTCTTCTCTGTATACACAGTACATTACAGACCTCTTCAGCACTTTTCTATGTATACACAGTACATTATAGACCTCTTCAGCACTCTTCTTTGTACACAGGGTACATTACAGACCTCTCCAGCACTTTTCTATGTACACAGTACATTATAGACTTCTCCAGAAGTTATAGCTTGCTGCTTTCGCTGCCTACAGGCTCATTATTTCAATGCTGCACTTTTCTGTAGGTTATGTGACTCACATGAAACCTGCATGAAGTTCAGCACAAAGGATGTTACATGACTGACTGCTTTCACTCTGTAGCTACAATATAGCAAGTGTAAACCTCAATTTTCCATCTAAACAGGTTGCCAAGTACACTTCCTGTCAGAAACATCAGTAACGAAGCTGAAGAGAACATTGTGCAGGTGTCCACTCCATTCCGTCTTTCCATACATGAAATTGTAAGGCAGTGTGTTTTATTCCATTAAATATTTCACATAAAAACATTAAAAAGCGACATGGCCCTGACGTTATATAACAAGTTTTATGCTCTGAGAAGACTTTATTAATGATGGGCATTTCCCTACCACCATCTTCCTGTTACCACGTAAGTGACTAACAGCAATAGTGACTAACAGCAAAGAAAAAGAAGTACTAGATTTCTTCTGTTTCTTTGTAGAGAGAATGTCCATCCAAAACCTAAAACTGGCCTATAATAGTAACTCAAATAACCCATGTGGATATTTTTGCAAACATGGGCACCCCTACAAAACAGAAGAATGCCAATATATCTGTAAGTTAATAAAACATAGTTACCACATTACCACGCCACAATGCTAGGTGTGAACAAGGTTATGTACAGTTCACAGAACATCAGAGAGGCTTCAAATATCCGGCATGTTTTCCAGTAAGGGAGTTCATTATTCATTACCTATACAAGGTTCAAGGTTAAACAAAGCTGCTTACATGTATTGATCCTCACTATCATATCCACGTGTTTTATTTACATTGTATTGTTTTATTAAAGAGCACCTGTAATGGCAGACCTGGTTCTGTGGCCTTGCAGCAAGTATTACATAATATTGTCAATGCTGCTGATTGTTTAAGGGATTATTCACATCTGCATTCATATTTCTGTTCTGATCCTTCATCGGACTAGAACAAAATAAATGACAGTGTGCAGGATCTGTCAAATGACCACCACCAGATAGGAGAAAACCATGTAGTCCAGTGTCTTTAGGTACAAAAATCAGGAACTCTTTATTTGGATCAATAAAAATCACATCACAGGCAAAGGACAAATGTCAGCACGTTTCGGATCATGCAAGATCCTTAGTCGACCATAGTGGTTTCAGATACTGGCACAATGGTCTTGATTTTTTTATGAACCAACATTTTGCTTTTCCAAGAATTCTCTCCCCAAAGGTCTACTTATTGGGTACTATGGATACTTTAGTGTTCAATACTCATAAGTACCTAAGCTTACCATTCTGTGTGAGAAAGGCAATCATTATGGCATGGAAGTGCACTAATATCCCTATATGGTCTAAGCTGGTCAATCATTACATTCTGATTTAAAAAATCCTCCATGTAAATTGAAAGAATATGACATCATTTTAGAAGGTTTGGTTGGAATGGCTTAGGAATCCATTGACGTCTTATGAGACTGTTGATTAAGTGCTATTATGTGTGTGTGCGTGTTTTGGGTCCAGTTGTCATCTTCTCTGTAGAGCCTCATATATACCACTACAGTTTATTGTTAACTGGGTTTGCCACGCATTTACTCTGGACTAGAAGAATCCTTTCTAAGCTACTGTTTTTCATATTTAGTTCTGCAGCCCTTTGACCTGATGTGCTTGCAGTTTATTTTCATTTCAAAAAATTGGAAAAACTATCTGCAAAAATTCTTAAAAAATATGTATCATACATAGAATTGAGTCATTGTTTGATGAAAGAAAGATGCCAACTCAGCCACAGTGTTTGGTCTTGGATCAATTCAATTCCAATAGAACATTGTAAGTCAGGGAAGGAGTCAGTGTAAGCAGGGTTCAAGTCCTGCAGGAATGCATGGGAACGTAGTTCCTATAAGCAGGACGGTGTTCCCATAAGCAGGAGTCCTGCAGGACCAGCCCTTTGAGTGGAAATCTTGGGTGAGTTCCCACATTTTTCCCAAGACATGAAACCTGAGTGTAATGTTATTGGAGTAAAACGAGGACTCTGAGTAATGATGCAAGGTAAAAACAAAGAGGAGAATATAAAAAAAAGAGGACAATGCAATATGTGGGTATACTATCGAAGATAGGACATTACATCAGTAAGGCGCATTCTTCTGCCTGAATTACGTTCTAACTCCCAGACCTTAATTGAACTTAGATCACCAAAGACTATCTGGGTGTTATGGCTGTAATATGAATGCAAAAATATGCCAGTATTAAGACCATGTAGAAGCAGCCCTAGGAAGGGTATATTCAGATAATATGGATGTCCTCTGGCACCACCACTTATACTGCCGGTATTAGTATAATGTCAGTTGCATGGACTGAGACATATTTCTGTGGAAGGAGCTGCAGTGTTTTTCCCAGAAGCATCTTCCCTTTTCATATGCATAGAAACAGGATTTCAGGGCAGCCTATTCGGAGTGACATATAAATCATTACAAGGCAGCCTGCTCTGTCGGTTCCTCAAAAGAAGACAAAAGATACAAAAATATCTTGTGCAAATGAAGTGAGCACCACGTCAGCAGCCAGATGAACGTGGGTGGCCAGATAAGACTCAGTTGCTGCAAAGGGCAAATTATTAAGAGAATACTTGTGTTTTTTTTTAGCTTTGTTCTTCCTGCCTGAGCTCACCCATCACAGCACATGATAACATAAGTGACACCTGACAGCCTTCCTCCTCCCACGCAGTAATTGCAGTTTCAGAAGGGCCAAGGAAATTGTAGCAAGCTCGCAACTTGAGGCAGATCTGGTGTCAGAAAAGTGTGTGTTATAAATAGGCACAGCTGGGTTTATATTTAGCTCCGTGAACTTTTTTTTCTTTGTGAAATTCTGTTATCTGTCTTAACTATCTGATGCCCGACAGCTTCCTGTTTCTATTTATAATAGGAGACAGCATGACCTGAGTTGAGGGGGAGGACACCTAGACGTTAAAATCAAAGTCAAATCTTTCCACTGCCACTGTTAGAATCATTTACCTAGAACAATGTGTTGTATAGTGTTACACAGCCTGCTAGTGGAGATCTGACAGGAAAACTGGGCCGCTGTTCTATTCCAGCTCGAGAAAATAATTCACTTTTTCCAAGACTCCGTAACATTCTTCAGTAAATTCCCCAAGGTTATATTGCAAATAAGTCATGAAGATGATGGACGTTCAGTATTGCTCCCTGGACTTAGATAAAAGGATATCCTCATCCTGGTTAATCTCTCAAAATCCAATTGACAAAATAATGCATAATCCACATTGCTCCCTTGAAACTGATTTTAAACAATAGCGGGTACTAATATGGGATTTTCTACTTTAACTTATGATAAAGCACAGGGTGATCTTTCACACAGACAAACATGTAAAAGGGGTTATCCCCCATAAGGTAATTTTAGTAAGTACCTGGCAGACAGCAATTGTTATGCTTAGGAAGGATCTGCGCTTGTCTTGGGGCAAAATGGCTATGTTGTGAGATTACCATAACACTGTGGCTAGCTTTTTGTGAACTGGTATTTCCTGTTTGAGTTTTTCTTTTTTGACTACAAATCCCATAATTCCATTTTACTCCCTCCCACACATCAGCCACCCCACCCATTGAAACATAAATGAGCTGCATCCATTCAAAAGACCTGTGGTTTTCAATCAGGGTGCCTACAGCTGTTGCATTAGTTGCAGATCGATCTCCCTCCCACCAAGCGATCGCTCCACCCATTGAAGCAGACAGGCTCCCTGTCATCAGCTGACTAGTAAGTCAGGTATCGGCCGCATTGCAACCAGCGAAAAATCTGAAACAACAGTCATTTTGTATGCTGTTAAAAATAAATATTGGGGTGAAAATCACAGAAGAATTGTGAGAAAACCGTCACAAACAGGTACAGACACTATATTATGAACTACACTAACTTTACAGCCCCTGTAGCATAGTCAAATAAAAAAAAATCCTGGAATACCCCTTTAATGTCCCCTTCAATATACTGTGTGCCTACGTGTACACCTGCCAGATAAAGCTAATAACTACTCTGCCAGTTGCATGACAGCATTCCAGAATGGAGAAGAAATCTATCTGAGAATAGCAATATTGTTAAGCAGCTTCCAACGGTGCCATCTCGCTGCATCGAATAGATGGTATGGTCACAAATTTGTGCAAACCACATGAATCCAAGCTGCTGGTGGTGATGAAAAAAGTACAGTAATGTTTTTTATGACCTTTGAATACCCAACTAAGAATTGTTTAAGTATCCCAAATGTATTGTTAAAGACCACTGTATGGCCACAGTATAATTTTTAGTTGCACACAAGAAGGTTCCATGAACATGAAAATAAGTTTTCTGCACTTCCGGTAGCCTCTGCCCTTACCTGATGTGAATCCACTACTAGAGAGCCTTTGGGATCTGGTAAATTAGGAAATCTGCAGCTTTTATGCAGATAATGCTACAACAATTGTATTCTTACATTTCTTCCAACATTTTATGTAAAGCGAAAAAAATGTAGGGTACTCTGGGGGTATAGTACTGCAGCACCTCCCTTACTGCAGCCCCTCCCAGTATTCCTAATGAAGTATGTGGGCTGCCTGCTCTGGCGGATAGAAGGAAACATGGGACTTCCGAATATATCCTAATACGGGCTACTTATACATGAACAAACTCATTTGGCGGCTTCCAAATCATTTCCCCAGGGATCAACTTGCTAAAGAGATTCTCCACTGAGTGGGAAATGTACCACAATCTGACCAGAGTGCTTCGGCACAATTCTTCAAAACCTTTTGCCAGAGCGGTTTCTTGTTTAGATCCTTTTAAGTCTACCTCAAAAGAAAGAGACTCCTGGGATTCTTCTTACAGAAGACTGTGTGCACACCACTGGGAGAACCAGTCAGGCCCTGGTAATCATTGCTTCTGGGGGGGGGATCATGAGCTACAGTATAGTAATGCTTGAGTGATCCTCCCCAGTGGTATGTTCACGCAGAGATTCTTCAGGGGCATCCCATGAGTATGCTAGCTTTCAGGTTCAGGTTGCCTCAATGTGCTTTTGCAGTGTGAATTTCTTTGGGAAAGAATTGATATATTTGTAATAGAAATTTCAGAATGCTCTATGTTTTAGAAGTTTTTGTTATAAGCTTCAGAGAATTAATAACAATTTCCTTAATTTCCTTGTTTCGCAAGCATCACTTTAGCAAGCCTGCAGCCAGAGCCTATGTACGTCAGAGGAACAGAATAACTGCACAGTATTAAAACGCTGCGGCCGGAAATAAGTCAACCAGGTAAACATTAAAGGGATTTTGTGTGCTACAGTGTATTTACTTCAGGAAACATTACATCAGCAGAAAACTGTGATTCCCAAACTCCGCTCACCAGTGCAAAGCAGGACAGGTTATCCCAGGATCATTTTAAGGTCGAAGTTTATTTTATTGCAATTTACACTTGGCAACCTAGGGCTATTCAAATAAGCATCATATTAACCCCTTAACGACCACAGACGTAAATGTACGTTCTGGTGCAGTGGTACTTAGCGCACCTGGACGTACATTTACGTCCTGTGTTTGACCGCGAGCATCGGAGCGGTGCTCGCGTCATACTCTGCAGGTCCCAGCTGCTATCAGCAGCCGGGGATCCGCCGGTAATGTCTGACATTCGCAATCGTGCGGATGTCCGCCATTAACTCCTCAGATGCCATGATCAATACAGATCACAGCATCTTCGGCAATGCGCATGTTAAAATAGATGATCGGATCGCCCGCAGCGCTGCCGCGGGGATCTGATCCTCTGTAATGATGGCCGGAGGTCCCCTCACCTGCCTCCGTCCGTCTCCCGGCATCTTCTGCTCAGGTCTGAGATCGAGCAGACCAGAGCAGAAGATCCCCGATCATACTGATCAGTGCTATGTCCTATGCATAGCACTGAACAGTCTTAGCAATCAACTGATTGCTATAGATAGGTACGGTGAACGGTGTAAACGTAAAAAATAAATCCAAAAATGCTGCTTTTTGTCACATTTTATTCCAATTTTTTTTAATAAAAAGTGATCTAAAAGTTTTATATATGAAAATGTGGTATCAATAAAAAGTACAGATGACGGCGCAAAAAATTAGCCCTCATACCACCCTATATACGGAAAAATGAAAAAGTTATAGGTGGTCAAAATAGGGCAATTTTATATTACTGATTTTGTACAAAAAGTTTGTGATTTTTTTTAAGCGGTACAAAAATAGAAAAGTATCTAGCCATAGGTGTAATTTTTATCGCATTGACCCACAGAATAAAGAACACATGTCATTTTTACTGTAAAGTGTACAGTGTGAAAACGAAACCCTCCAAAGTGTGCAAAATTGTGGTTTTCATTTAACCCCTTAAGGCCCCAGGCTTTTTCCGTTTTTTTTATTTTAAATTTTTCCTCCTTAACTTAAAAAAATCATAACTCTTTAAAATTTTCACCTAAAAATCTATATGATAGCTTATTTTTTGCGTCACTAATTCTACTTTGTAATGACATTAGTAATTTTACCCAAAAATCTACGGTGAAACGGGAAAAAAATCAATGTGCGACAAAATTGATGAAAAAACAATATTTTGTAAGTTTTGGGGGCTTCCGTTTTTACGCAGTACATTTTTCAGCAAAAATGACACCTTATCTTTATTCTGTAGGTCCATATGGTTAAAATGATACCCTACTTGTATAGGTTTGATTTTGTATCACTTCAGAAAAAAATCATGAATAACATGCAGGAAAATGTATACGTTTAAAATGGTCATCTTCTGACCCCTATAACTTTTTTATTTTTCTGTGTTCAGTGCGCTATGACGGCTCATTTCTTGCGCCGCGATCTGAAGTTTTTAGTGGTAGCTTTTTTGTTCTGATAAGACTTTTTGATCACTTTTTATTTATTTATTCTTGGAATTTTTTGCGCGTACGCCATTGAACGTGCGGTTTAAAAAGCAGTATATTTTTATAATTTGGACATTTCCGCACGCGGCGATACCACATATGTTTATTTTTATTTGTGTTTTTCTTGTATTCTTGGAAATGCCAGGTGATTCAAACTTTTATTAGGGAAGGGATAATTCAAAGGGTTAATGATTTTTTTACTCTTTTCTTATGCAATATTATAGCTCCTATAGGGGGCTATAACATTGCATGTACTGATCTTTTACACTGATTGATCCATCTCCATAGGAATGGATCAATCAGTGTTTTCGGCGATTGAATGCTCAAGCCTGGATCTCAGGCTTGAAGCATTAATTCGGCGATCGGACAGCGCAGGAGAAGGTAAAAAGACCTCCTCCTGTGCTACAGCTGTTCGGGATGCCGCGATTATACCGCGGCGATCCCGAACAGCTCCCTGAGCTAGCCGGGCACTTTTACTTTCGTTTTAGCCGCGCGGCTCAGCTTTGAGCGCGCGGTAAAGGGTTAATAGCGTGCGACACCGCGATCAGTGCCGTGCGCTATTAGCGGCGGGTCCCGGCTTCACTATGACGCCAGGCCTGACGCGATATGATGCGGGGTCACTGTGTGACCCCGCATTATATCGCAGGACCGGGACCCAGGACGTACCCATACGTCCTGGGTCCTTAACCTCCCTGGCGGTACGATTCTTTCTGGAAATTTGTACCAAAAGCGGTACAATTTTTTGCACTGAATCTCACATCTCCCTCCGCCCATTTCACATCTCCCCCATCACATTCCCCCTCCCTTGTCACATCCACCCGTCACATTCTCCCCCCTCCTTGTCACATTCTTCCCCCCCTTGTCACATTCTTCCCCCCTTGTCACATTCCCCCCTTGTCACATTCCCCCCCCCTTGTCACATTCCCCCCCATTGTCACATCCTTCCCCCCTTGTCACATTCCCCCCCCCCCTGTCACATTCCCCCCCCCTTGTCACATCCCCCCCCCTGTCACATTCCCCCCCTTCATGTTACATTCCCCTCCCCCTGTCAAATCCCCCCCTTGTCACATCCCCCCCTTCATGTCACATTCCCCCTCCCCTGTCACATTCCCCCCTCTTGTCACATCCCCCCCCCCTTGTCACATTCCCCCGTCACATTTCCCCCCCTTCATGTCACATTCCCCCCCCCCCTTGTCACATCCCCCCCTTCATGTCACATTCCCCCTCCCCTGTCACATTCCCCCCTCTTGTCACATTCCCCCCCACTTGTCACATTCCCCCCCCCTTGTCACATCCCCCCCTCTGTCATATTCCCCCCTTTGTCACATTCTTCCTATCCCCCCCTTGTCACCTTCTTGTCCTGCAGCAGGATACACTAGGTTTGCCGGGCAGATTTCAAACCTAGTGTATTTGCTGCAGAACAAGCCCTTTCCCCTTCAGCCAATCACAGGCTTTACACCACTGCGGCCTGTGATTGGCTGAAAAGTGAAAGGTCCTGTAAGATGAATAGAGCAGGGACCAGAGCGCACGGAGGGGAACAACATCTGCAGGGATCGGGACTAGGTGAGCAAAAGGTTTTTTTACTTTACTACTTTTTCCTTTTACATTTAGTTCAGTGTTTTTCTGACAGGGTGCCTCCAGCTGTTGTGAAACTACTACTCCCAGCATGCCCGGACAGCCTTTTGCTGTTCGGGCATGCTGAGAGTTGTAGTTTTGCAACAGCTGGAGGCCCCCTGGTAGGGAAACACTGACTTTTAGTATTTTTCTTTACCTGCTCTGGCCGGCCCCCGCAACGGGAGCCGACCAGAGCAGATAATCGCAAGTTTTCCCGGGGGGCCGCATCGCTATATCGCATTGCTTTTGCGATATATCATGCAGCCCGGCCGGGAACTCTGTAATTCTACCCCGAGCGTGACTCGGGGTTACCGATCCTGGCAGGGAAAATTAACCCCGAGTCACGCTCGGGAATACCGCTCAGGAGGTTAAGAGGTTAAATTTCCTCCCTTAAAAAAGTAATTCTTTGGGATCGCCATAAATTTTTGGGTAATATGAGAGGTTTCATTACAAAGTACAATTGGTCAAACAAAAAACAAGCCCTGATATGGCTCTGTAGATGGAAATATAAAATAAATAAATAATAAATAATAATAAATAAAATTGGCCTGGTCCTTAAAGGGGTATTCCGGGAATTTTTTTTATTTGACTATGCTACAGGGGCTGTGAAGTTAGTGTAGTTCATAATATAGTGTCTGTACCTGTTTGTTTTCTCACAATTCTTCTGTGATTTTCACCCCAAGATTTATTTTTAACAGCATACAAAATGACTACTGTCTCGGATTTTTCCCAGCTTGCAATGCGGTCGAGACCTGACTCACTAATCAGCTGATGACAGGGAGCCTGTCTGCTTCAGTGGGTGGAGAGAGCAATCTGCAACTAATGCAACAGCTGTAGGCATCCTGATTGAAAACCACAGTTTAACAGATTTGTAAATTACTTCTATTAAAAATCTTAATCCTTCCAGTACTTATTAGCTGCTGAATACTACAGAGGAAATTATTTTCTTTTTGGTACACAGAGCTCTCTGCTGACATCAAGAACACAGTGCTCTCTGCTGACATCTCTGTCCATTTTAACAACTGTCCAGAGTAGGAGAAAATCCCCATAGCAAACATATGCTGCTCTGGTCAGTTCTTAAAATGGACAGAGATGTCAGCAGAGAGCTCTGTGTTCCAAAAAGAATAGAATATCCTCTGTAGTGTTCAGCAGCTAATAAGTACTGGCAGGATTAAGATTTTTTTTAATAGAAGTAATTTACAAATCTGTGTAACTTTCTGGCACCAGTTGATTTTAAAAAAAGCTTCACACCAGGGACCTTTTTTGCACTATTTCCGTACTAAAAAACATTAGTATTTTTGGATGAAAACACTTCAAAACAGTCTCAATTGCAACACTTCTGCTATAACGCTTCCCTGACTAAAAATTGGGCAAATTTTTTTTTTAAAGGCTCAAAAATGGCTAAAAAGGCTAATAAAGTACCTGCTTTTTTCTTGTAAAACAAATTTTAGGTTTAAAATACGTTTTTTGGGTAACCATTCCTAAAACCGGTTTGACATGAAAGCAATATGGATGCACTTTTACATCTGTATTGCATCTGTTTTTTGGGAAAACTGCCACTGCAGTTTTTAAGCTAAAGTCAGAAGTGGATCCATCAGAAAGGAGAAGTCATTCCTTTATATTTTCCATTCCTTTTCAATACACTTCTGGCTTTGGCTCAAAAACTGCAGTGGCAGTTTTCCAAAAAACGCCAGGAAAACCTTGTGGAAACCTAGCCTTATGGCTACAATCCCAGCCCTACCTCAGGTCTACTAACCCAAACTGATGGTGTTATAGATCACTATGATGCTATTGGTTAAGATTATCAGACCTGCGATCTGGCCGAGACTTGTGGCCACAATACAAAACAGTCCTTATGCTAAGTAGAGCACATATCCTTATTTTTCCACATATCAAAGGTCAGCTACCTTAAGTAAGTACGGTATATCATACTGTCTACACATACAAAAATAATTCTTATCCAGGCAGGAACATATCTTGACTAGTCACTGCCCCGGCCTGTACTCTTGCAGTGTTTGAGGCATGGGTATAATTGTGTGCATTTTTATGGGGAACTGGTCCATACAATCAAAACAAAATTCACACCATTCAGACACATGACAAAGGACAGAGGATAAGTGTCTATTCGCTAGACTGCGGGGATGCCCCAGTCCAGAATGGTGCCCGAACGTCCCTGTGTATGGAGTGGCGTTGACATAGCCCCTCTATGCATTTTCTATGGGAGCCCCAAAGACAGCTGAGTAGACTATGATCAAATCTAGGATAACCCCTTTAATATGACTACACCAGAGAGAGATAAGAACTGCGGCACTCAGCACTTGGAGTATGCCTAAACTACTCAAGTCTCAACATGCTGACCTCATGTCATTGTCACATGATGAGCACCATTGAGTGGTGGAATGATGTTTTTCCAAAATGTTTAAAAAAAAACTGCACTTACGATCGTCGAAAATGCTCACTGACTACCTTCAAGGCTTAGTCAGGCAATTCCTATTTACACTCCACACAAAGTGATACTCTATATTCCTTTGGTCATAATTAAGTTATATGCAAATATATTGCTGGAGACCAAAAAGCTCCAACCATCCATATTTTTCTATTCACAATAAACTGATCGCACATAATATTTGCAGCACACTAGAATGAATATCATGTCAAACATCAACATCCCTTCAGTCAAGGATCCGATAGCCTAGAAATTGCTATAGATTATCATTGTTACTATCACCAGAAACACCAGCCAAGATGCTATCTTTACAAATGAAGCAGAAGATATTTTGCTTAAATATAATAGGACTGTCTCATCATCTGGCCCCTGTTATTTCCTACCTGTCAAATAAATTTTACTATATACAGTATAGTAAAGATATAATATCACTCTTCTGAGCAGTTTATAGGTACCTCTAAGGGGAAAAAAACTCCAAGTAGTTGTATGATACTTAACAGTGACATAAAGCAAGATTTTACCATAAATATTTGCATGCTAAATTTCCATGTCACAGCTCTAAACAAATGATAGAACTAAAAAGACTTTGTTTCCCTTCTCATATAAGGCTTGTCTTGTTCACTCTACCTTCCCATTCAAATTAACAGCTAGTTCTCTTCACATAACAACATCAGCAGCCCCTGCGGGAAGGAGGAATCTATAAAACATTTTGGGGTTTGGGTCTTTTATTCAGATATGAGGACCCCACTACTAAGTACGGTATGCCTTACAACTGAAGGTAGACCTAACATATCAGTTATGGTATATCAGTGCAATAACAATGAGAATGAAGAATATTACTATAGTATGGGGCTAAGTACAATATTACAGCTATGTACAACCCACCCAGAGGTGGGGGTGTCTATAGGGCTCTACTCTTCTTAAGTATTTCTTATTTCTCTTATACATTATGCCATGTTCCATTGGATGCCATATAAAACTTATGGTATGAATTAGATATCTATCAGTTACTAAGAACAATGAGGCAGATTTATTATTATATATATTATAGTCCTAAAGGTAGACAAAACACAGTGGAGCAAAAAAGTATTTAGTCAGCCACCAATTGTGCAAGTTCTCCCACTTAAAAAGATGAGAGAGACCTGTAATTTTCATCATAGATATTCCTCAACTATGAGAGACAGAATGAGAAAAAAAAATCCATAAAATCCTATTGTCTGATTTTTAAATAATTTATTTGCAAATTATGGTGGAAAATAAGTATTTGGTCAATAACAAAAGTTCATCTCAATAATTTGTTATATTCCCTTTGTTGGCAATGACAGAGGTCAAACGTTTTCTGTAAGTCTTCACAAGGTTTTCACACACTGTTGCTGGTATTTTGGCCCATTCCTCCATGCAGATCTCCTCTAGAGCAGTGATGTTTTGGGGCTGTCGCTGGGCAACATGGACTTTCAACTCCCTCCAGGAGATCTGGAGACTGGATAGGCCACTCCAGGACCTTGAAATGCTTCTTACGAAGCCACTCCTTCATTGCCCGGGTGGTGTGTTTGGGATCATTGTCATGCTGAAAGACCCAGCCATGTTTCATCTTCAATGCCCTTGCTGATGAAAGGAGGTTTTCACTTAAAATCTCACGATACTTGTCCCAATGAATTCTTTCCTCTACATATATCAGTGTCCTGGTCCCTTAGCAGAAAAACAGCCCAAAAGCATGATGTTTCCACCCCCATGCTACACAGTACGTATGTGTTCTTTGGATGCAACTCAGCATTCTTTCTCCTCCAAACACAACGAGTTGAGTTTTTACCAAAATGTTCTACTTTGGTTTTATCTGACCATATGACATTCTCCCAATACTCTTCTGGATCATCCAAATGCTCTCTAGCAAACTTCAGATGGGACCGGACATGTATTGGCTTAAGAAGGGGGACACGTCTGACACTGCATGATTTGAGTCCCGGGCGGCATAGTGGGTTACTGATGGTAGCCTTTGTTACTTTGGTCCCAGATCTCTCATTCACTAGGTCCCCCCGTGTGGTTCTGGGATTTTTGATCACCGTTCTTGTGATCATTTTGACACCACGGGATGAGATCTTACCTGGAGCCCCAGATCGAGGGAGTGGTCTGTCTTCCATTTTCTAATAATTGCTCCCACAGTTGATTTTCTTCACACCAAGCCATTGCAGATTCAGTCTTCCCAGCCTGGTGTAGGTCTACAATTTTGTTTCTGGTGTCCTTCGACAGCTCTTTGGTCTTGGCAATAGTGGAGTTTGGAGTGTAACTGTTTGAGGTTGTAGACAGATGTCTTTTATAATGATCTCAAGTTCAAACAGGTGCCATTAATACAGGTAACGAGCGGAGGACAGAGGAGACTCTTAAAGAAGAATTTACAGGTCCATGAGAGGCAGAAATCTTGCTTGTTTGTAGGTGACCAAATACTTATTTTCCACCATAATTTGCAAATAAATTCTTAAAAAACCAGACAATGTGATTTTATGGATTTTTTTTTCTCATTATGTCTCTCATAGTTGAGGTATACCTATGATGAAAATGACAGGCCTCTCTCATCTTTTTAAGTGTGAGAACCTGCACAATTGGTGGCTGACTAAATACTTTTTTGCCCCACTGTAAAACAATATCAGACAGGCAGAAACTGTAGATTAAATTTGCGTCATCTTTTTAGATACGTTAGACATTCGTCTTCTATTAATGAAGTTATACGACTGGAGGAGGGAGTTCCTAACTATGCACATTGTGTGGGATATAAAAATAAAACCTCTACTTACTCCTATCACTCCTGCAGGGCCTCCATTGTCCTACTGGCACCTAATGTGATTGTCTTTCTGAGCAGCAGCGTAAATATCAGGCCTGGGAAGCACTCGGGCCCAAAGTGTCATATTGCTGCTCTTCGAATGCTGGCCGAGATGGGACATCGCTGTGTCCAGTGATTCGCTGAGATGCAGTATGATACATTTGCCCCAGATTTTTTCCGGGCCAGACAGTCACGCTACAACTCAGAAAGATGATCACATCGGGGGACTGGAACACTGGAAACACTGCAGGAGCGCTAGAGGTGGGTAGAGTTTTTTTATATATATATATATATCCCACACAATAGGCATAGTTAGGAACCCCCCCCCCTTCCTGCTGGATAATGCCTTTAATGATACCACATGACTGCCGTATTCAGTGCTAAAACACACTCTGTTTACAAAGGGTTTTGTGTCCTTTATAAAAACGGTAACATTGTTGCATACAGTTTTATCAGTTTTTTAAGAGATAAGTTTTCCAAAACAAAAACTGTTTTAAAACAGTATCCCAAAATTTGTGATGTGAATTTAGCCTAACATATTAGAATTTATGTCCTTAACTTGGTAACAGAGAAACTGTTTAGGAAGTCTGGTGTATGGGGTGTGTTCATTTCATTGTGTGCTGAAGAGGCTCATGTGTACTATTTGTGAACTCAATGCAGTGTATTGGGGGGAGAATGTGTATTGAGGACCGAGTGAAAATAAAGGAAAGATAGAGAACACTATGCGACGTAAAACAAAAGTCAGGAAGTAGAGGAGAAAGCAAAAAAATGAGAGGAAGAAGTGTATGTGAAGAACACATGTTTACACAAGTAAAAACCAGTAAATCCCTCTAAAGTTTTACCATACCTACTAAAAAAGGCCATGGTGTAAGCAGTCATACTATTAATAATAATAGAAGCCATAATATTAACATGTATTCATGCTTATATTAGGGATCGACCTGCTGCATCCTGCGTTACGCTGTGCGCTGCGCAGCGCAATGACGAGTGACATCCTCAACGTGGCGTCACCATCAGTGCGCACAGTGACAGTTCAGGACACCGCTGGAGCCAGAAGTAGGGTGGACCCCGGGCCCCAGGAACAGGTAATTATAAAACCGGGGATGGGGGAGGCAATGGGGCAGCGGCGGCAATCTCTGGCCGGGGAGGTGCGGTGGAGGGTGCAGTGCGGTGGGGGAGGTGCGGTGGGGGTGCGGTGCGGGGGGCGGTGGTTGGACTAAGGATCAGCAGGGGGAGAGAAGCGGGCGGCGGCGGGGGGGTGCTGAAATAGCCGCTAACTTATACCGGAATATCGGTATAAGTTATTGGCTATCGGCCTTAAAGTCCACAGATTATCGGTATCGGCCCTAAAAAATCAATATCGGTCGATCCCTAGCTTATATATCACCCTAGGACAATACATATAGTGGTTGCTTATTGAGCACATACCTAATTTTAATTTCTTATATTTTACAAGTTAAAATGAAATGTCTATTTTACTGATAATATCTTAATAACAATAAAACACCAAGATCTAGCTGTTGACTGCTCTACACGGACTTTATATAAGAGTATGATAAAGTGTATGTTCCATTTTTATGAGGCCATTCTGTCTTCCCTAGGGATTGTATATAGGAATGTTTTTTTTTTCTTAAGTGCAATGACTGCCGTGAAGGGAAGAAAATCAATGCTTATCAGGAGATATTTGTCTGGGACCATATGTGCTTAATGACATTATGAAGTTCTTACCCCCCTGATAAATGTGTATAGTGCTGACGTTCAAACCACTCCTCTGCATTAAAGTCACATTAACTTTCACTGATTTCCAATAACTCATGAGATCTGATTCTTCTCTCTGTCACATTTTTGGAGTGATCCTCATGGCATGTAAACAGAAATGTGGTTCTCAAATAATCAGGAAAATCTTTACTGATCTGCACACATCCAACATTTGTAAAAAAAAATAAAAAAAAGGGGTTGTCCAGTAAAAAAATATTAATATGATCTCAATAGAGTTTAGCTTTGGACATAAATGAAGGAAAAACAAAATTACACTGTAATAAAATTATTTAAAAAGAAAAATGATGGCACATCTATTTCAATACATTGAAGGTCTGAATAATTATTTTTCTGTCTAAAAGTGCTCACGGTGGGGTACAAGAAATAAGAATATTGGCACTCAACTACTTCTGATGATGCTGATCACCACTGCTGAGCATTTCCTGTTCATTTATTGACAAACAGAAAATGTCATTTCAGCCAGTCAGTGGCTGAGGTGAATCACTGCTGTGGCCACTGATTGGCATTGAGTGGGCATCAACTATGCATTGGGACTGGGAACAGTACCATCACAATTAAACCAGCAGGGATTGGGGGCAGAGCAGTACCAGTGTTTTTATGTCCTGCTTTCACTTACAATTAGAGCTTTTAACCAGAAAATAAACTATCCAGACTATCCCTTTAAAGGAGTACTCCGCCCCTAGACATCTTATCCCCTATCCAAAGGATAGGGGATAAGATGTTTGATCGCGGGGGTCCTGTCACTGGGGGTTGTAACGTCATGACCACGCCGCTCCTGATGTCACATCACGCCCCCTCAATGCAAGTATATGGGAGGGGTGTGGTGTGATGTCACAAGGGGCGTGCCCGTGACATCACGAGGGGCATGGCTGTGACATCATGACCACCCTGCCCGCTCCAAGCGTTCGTCCCTGTAAGTCTGGTGTATGAAATGTCGGTCCTAATAAATTGGCTGTTTGAGTGTTGGAGCATCTATTAATAACATACTGGAGTGACGGCTGAAGAAAAAAAGTATATCTAGATGAAATATTTTTTTCATCCCTTGTAAAATAAGAGCATTTATGATTATTATTATTATTACAGTTGTTAATATTATTATTAGAGTTTTACTTCTTGTATCTCTTCTACTATAAGAAACACTTTTAAAAAGTAAAAATAAAAAAGACCCATTAAACTGAAAGCAAAATGTGTCTTGTTAACTTAAAATTTTTCGCCAGAAGTCATAAAATAGATGAATGTGGAATTTGCCTCTCTGTATTTTGCAATGCAGATGATGTAAGATGGCGGGTAAAGCAGTTTTGTCCTCCTCCGCAGCTGCTACTGCGTGTCATTCTGTACTACCAGGAAATAGCAGGGGAAGTTCTATGATAATATCTTTCGGCTAGAGATGCCAAAAAAGGGGCTTCTCCTGTTTAACTTGGAAGGAAGTGGTAGCCTGTCCCTTTCATGGAAACATGGGCTTATTGTCTCCATGTGTCCAGAGTGTACATTTCTTTACACATAGCTGTACTGCTGACCTAACGCAACCCCACGTCTCTGCTGTCTCTTCTCCTTCCTGTGTGCATCAACTACACGCTGCTCCCACTAGAGGAAAAAAACAGCCCTGTTCATTCTTAATTGCTGATGGAAACAGTGTCATATTTTCCACAAACCGAGCTTGAAGCCATTACTGTACCACCTTCATTACTTTTTCCACAACATTTTACAGAAATGTCAGGAAACAGCTGCCTCTGAACTGACTGACGGACCGGGCTTAGCACCGCAGCAGTGCTTCTCCAGGCAGTACATTTGGTTTCTGGAAGCTGAAATGAATTTCTCATTGCAGAGTTCAACAAGCTTGTTTTATATACAGTTACTTAAGTCTTTTTAGACAAGATCTACTTGCCCAGCTCTGGTGTCTCCGTGGTCGGAGAATCTGTACGGATTTGGAACTGCATACTTCTAGGAAAAGATTGCTTCCTGCAACTTACTCAGCTGTCTTTCTTGGACCATAGTCAATAAAGTTCAAGCCTTGCAAAGGAGTAAAATTCCCTGGGATCACAGCAAAATTGTACCACAAGCGGAAAAACAACATCTTATTTAAATAGCGCCGCGTTTTTTTCTCCAGATTATTGATCTCCTCCAACTCCTTTACATGTAATGATACAGTCTTCACTTTACTGCTCCTCTCAGTGCAGGCTTAGCCTCATCAAACCACACATTGTGCATATTTTCTGGCAAAAATAGTGGAATAGTATACTTCATCATTCAAGCTATTCAACCGCTGAAACTCTATAAGGCTTTACTTCCAGACTAAGACCTGCCATCTGGTAAAGACTTCAAAGATCTTCAGGTTGCTGGCAGGCTGAATGAACTTAAAAATGATGGTGACAGTGCAATAATGCGAGCATTAAATTCTTGCGTGGTTTACTAAAAGGTGTAAAGTTTTTAATATATCCAATCCAATTGTGGGGTTTACTTTCATTTTAAGGCTAGGTCAGTCAGCTGTAGGACCATGGATATATGGCTATGTCATGAATGGCAACGTCTTCCGTAAAGATTCTGCCTAAAAAAGGACCGTGAACATTCATTTTGCAGCAAAATAATCCTGCTAAAATTCTGTATTGTGCACTTTGCAGCAGAATCCTATTGACAGCAATAGGACTCTGCTGCACTGGAGTTTCTGAGCGGAATAAAAAAAATTCTGCTTACAAGTCTCATAATGTGAACCTAGCCTAAAGAGGGACTGTCCTTAGAACGATTTTCATTAGGACAAGGGACTTTTCATTACTCTTACATCTGACTAGCCAGCTTTTATACTGTTATTTATATAGACAAGCAATGAAATAATTGCAAGTTAGTTAAAAGGGTATTCCAAATAGACACATTTACAATCTATCCACTGGCTAGCTGAATTGCTAGAACAGAGAAAGTCTGACTGGTGGGAATAAGGGGCGCTTGACTGTTTACGTAATTTCCACTCTGTATGTATGAATCACCTCCCTCATGGAAGTAATTAATAATATATATATATATATATATATATATATATATATATATATATATATTCTATTTATTAGTAAATAATAATAATAGCAATAATAATAGTAATAATAATAATTATTATTATTATTATAGCATTCAATGCCAGTCTGCTGCATCAAAAGCCAGCAACATACACATCCACCATTTAAAGGGGAAAGTATTATTTTACCCTTTTATAAAGCACTGGTGTGACCACTTGCTAAGTAAGCAGTTCCGTTTAAGGCACCAGTTAATAAAAAATATACCAAGGTACAGTATAGATCTTAGTTATAGAAATAGGTTATCCAACCTAAACTTACTTTAAACCCTAGAACTTACTTACCCTAGATAATAAAATGTTGGGAAGGGGTTAAAGGGGTATTCCAGGCAAAAACTTTTTTTTTATACATCAACTGGCTCCGGAAAGTTAAACAGATTTGTAAATTACTTCTATTAAAAAATCTTAATCCTTCCAATAGTTATTAGCTTCTGAAGTTGAGTTGTTGTTTTCTGTCTAACTGTTCTCTGATGACTCACGTCCCGGGAGCTGTGCAGTTCCTATGGGGATATTCTCCCATCATGCACAGCTCCCGGGACGTGACATCATCATTGAGCAGTTAGACAGAAAACTTCAGAAGCTAATAACTATTGGAAGGATTAAGATTTTTTTATAGAAGTCATTTACAAATCTGTTTAACTTTCTGGAGCCAGTTGATATATATAAAAACGTTTTTGCCTGGAATACCCCTTTAATCATATGTTTATATGAATGTTTAAATAATTTCTATAAAAACCAATGCAATCCTTTTGCTGATACAACAGAGAACAGCCCCTTACAGTCATAAGAAGTGCAATTGTATAACAAAGCACTAAGAAGGAGATTTATCAAGCTCCGCGTTAGATTTTTTGCGTAAAAATGTCGCAGATTTCTGAAATCTGCTCATATAGTAATTTTTTTTTTTACTTTGCAGTGGTCATGTATTTATCAAATGCGATAGTTGCTACTTATGAAGAAAAAAGTCGCATCACCATTATAGAAGTCACCTATGTATTCCAGGTCCAACCTAGCTTACAGAAAGTGCATACGTCCACATAAAAGGACATTAACACCCACTTTAACAACTGTTCTTGTTCTGCATCATGAAACAAAGCTCCTACATTAATGTTAATGTTAATTATAGAAAAAAATATTATATAACTAATACCTATTAATTTTAAGGTTGAAAATACACACTGCACACCTTGTTAATTTTAGGACACGTACATGGTGGCGTACCCACAAAATTTTAAAATTAATATTGAGTTAACATAGAATAAGGCACAAAATAATTAAGAATTTTTACAGACTATGTAAATTATCCATATGTGGTACTAACATTTTTCCTAAAAAAAAAAAAAAAAAGAAACATCCATAGTAATGCAGCTTCATGCACATTTTTGGGGTGTGTAACGTACAGAGCCATGTTTTATTTTTTATTTTTTGTGGCTTCACTATTGTTTATGTGCCTGTTGGTGCTGCGCTGTCTTCCTTCCTGACGTAAACTCCTGCCTCAGCGCAGCGACACAATACTCACCAATGTCACAAAATGCGGGCTCAAAATTAAACAAAAAGCCTCCAGAGTACGGATATTCATGGTACGGCATAGTATGTTTTTAATATTTTGTAATTTCTGAGGAGGGTGGATGGGTTGTTGTGGGATAGTTGCAGTGCAGCTATTTAGTGCCAGGCAGGCCAGTCAGGGTGTCACCCGGTGCAGTATACACCGCCCCCCCCCCCCCCCCCGTCACTCTCTAGCAATGCTACGGGTAATAAAGGGTAGATAAAGAACTTTGGCTATTAACATAAGGGAAAACTTGTCTTTAATCTTTTTGTTTTCCTATTCCCTTGTATCATTTAATTTTACTTATTTTGTTGGCTCGACCTTCTGTGTCATCATTTTTATTTTGCTGTTGTAAAGTTTGAAAAATCTGTTTAATAAAATAAACAATTATAAAAAAAAAAAAAAACATAAAGGAAAACTTTTCTGTTTAAAAAAATGCTTTTGTAAGCGGGTTTCCCGGGTTTTGCTTACGTGTGATTTATTTATCAAGGTTGTGCAACTATTTGATAAAGAGGTCGCACGTTAGCAAAAGTAAGTTTAACCCCTTAACGATGAAGGACATATATGTACATCCTCCGCCAGCTCCCGTGATATGCCGCGGGGTCACGCGGTGTCCCCACGGCATATCGGGTTGGTCCCGGCGGCTATCAACGGCCGGGACCCGCGGCTAATACAGGACATCACCAATCGCGGTGATGCCCTGTATTAACCCTTCAGATGCAGCGATCAAAGCTGACCGCCGCGTCTGAAGTGAAAGTGACCCTTACCTGCTTCCTCGGTGTCCGATCGACGAATGACTGCTCCGTGCCTGAGATCCAGGCAGGAGCAGTCAAGAACCGATAACACTGATCGCAGGCGTGTTAATACAAGCCAGTGATCAGCATGAGAGATCAGTGTGTGCAGTGTTATAGGTCCCCAAAAGTAAAAAAAAAAAAAGTGTTAATAAAGGTCATTTAACCCCTTCCCTAATAAAAGTTTGAATCACCCCCCTTTTCCCATAAAAAAAATAAAACTGTGTAAATAAAAATAAACATATGTGGTATCGCCGCGTGCGTAAATGTCCGAACTATAAAAATATATAATTTATTTAACCGCACAGTCAATGGCGTACGCGCAAAAAAATTCCAAAGTCCAAAAAAGCATATTTTTGGTCACTTTTTATACCATTAAAAAATGAATAAAAAGTGATCAAAAAGTCAGATCAAAACAAAAATGGTACTAGTAAAAACTTCAGATCACGACGCAAAAAATGAATCCTCATACCACCCTGTACATGGAAAAATAAAAAAGTTATAGGGGTCAGAATATGACATTTTTAAACGTATAAATTTTCCTGCATGTAGTTATGATTTTTTCCAGAAGTACGACAAAATGAAACCTATATAAGTAGGGTATCATTTTAACCGTATGGACCTACAGAATAATGATGAGGTGTCATTTTTACCGAAATATGCACTGCGTAGAAACGGAAGCCCACAAAAATTACAAAATGGTTTTTTTTCTTCGATTTTGTCGCACAATGATTTTTTTTTCCATTTCGCCGTGAATTTTTGGTAAAATGACTAATGTCCCTGCAAAGTAGAATTGGTGACGCAAAAAATAAGCCATAATATGGATTTTTAGGTGGAAAATTGAAAGGGTTATGATTTTTAAAATGTAAGAAGGAAAAAATGAAAAGTGCAAAAACTGAAAAACCCTGCGTCCTTAAGGGGTTAAAAAAATTGTCATATAAAAGCCATACGTTTGAAAAGAATGATTAATCTCCTTATACATTTTTTAACGGTCCAAACTATAAAGTATGTTCCCTAACTTTCCAGCTGAAATTTTTGAATTTGGTAATGGATGGATATGTGGACAGATTTACAGAAAAGTTTGGTATCATCCGTGTAAAACACAATACTTGTATTATTCTAGAATGTTTGTGTGCACACGTGCCTATCCATAAAGTCTTTAAGTTTGATGTCCTAACATAGCACACTCATATAGCTATGTTCTGTCTGTATACATTATATCTGGGTGCTGTTAAAGGGGTTGTCTGGTATTAGAAAAATTCTGCTTCTTCTTTTGCCAAAACAGCACCATCATCTCTTGACAGGTTGTGTGTGGTATTGTAGCTCAGCTCCATTGAAGAACAGGAAAACAGCATTTTTCTACTACTGGAATACACCATTTAAAGTCTCCAATTTAAACTCTAAATCCCATGTGACAGTTTAGGGACAATGGTGATACGAGTGTACGTTGGCACACATTTTATTGATAGGAATAGGGCTAAAACCAATAAAAAAAAAAAAAGGTAAATTGATTATACACAGAAAATAAAAGCCATTGTGCTTTATAAATAATGTCATAGGTGAAGGGAGAGAAACAATTTATATACAAAGTAAACAAACTGATAGCAGTCTGGTAGGGTCGGCCACATGGGATGGTGAATCACTGTCACAGCACGATGTTTTTCTTTTAACTGCTTGCCAATACAAACAGTCTGTTTTTCTAACGATGTCTGATACTGTCACCTAGTGCTTTTATTATTGTTTTATATTTCTCATATCAGCACCTTGCATGTTGGATAGAGTTGCTTATATATAGTTCCTCTGGTCGCAGAATCAGAACATGGCATTACTTAAATGGCAAAGCTCATCAGTAGAGCGCCAACACTTCGATGCCTGCGTAGGGCACTGACCAACATTTCAGTCTACTCTGGAAAGATCTGTATCTCAAAACTGTTTTAATTTTAGAAAGTCAGATGTATGTGTGGAGTATATGAACTACAGTAGCTACGGTAGTTATGTGTTAAGGCAATAAACCCTGTAAACTATAACACACCAGAAGTGTATGTGAACATATTCATATGCCATCCAATTAATTCACTGCCAGTTAATTTAACAGCCAGTAGCCGTTCCATTATTATTATCCATTTACAAAGTCTATCACCACACATTATTCAGGCAGCCTCTTTAATAGGTTTACAAGCTTGCTCATGAGAGCTCTTAAGAAGGTGGTGTGTTATCTTAAGGATATAGACAATTCCGCACATTTAAATAATCTGATAGATGGCAAAGCAATTCCAAGCGGAATCAGCAGAAAGAATAGACAAGTCTATTCTTTCTGCGGATGCCAAAGTCAGGTTGTCTACGGCAGAAACATCTGCCACAGAAATTCCGCCATGTACACAGTGCAGCAGAAATCAATGGGACTGCAGCGGAATGTCAATGTGGAATATTCCAACGGAACACCACATGGACATTCTGTTGTGTGAAGCCTAAGACCGGATCCACACGGCAGAATTTCTACACAACATTCTGCATGGAATTCTGCATGAATTTATAGCCAATTATCTTCAATGGGATTCCTGAATTGGAAATTCTGCAGCAGAAATTCCACTGTGTAAATGGGACAGTGGAATCCCATTAAAGTGTATTGGCTATAAATTCATGCAGAATGAAGTGCAAAATTCCATGCAGAATTAAGTGCAGAAATTCTGCCATTTGAACACGGCCTAAGGCTGGGCTCAAGCATAGTATTTTGATCACTATGTAAAATGTATCTTGGTCAGTAGTTCTACCAAATCTATGTGTAAAAACCATGGTGTAAGCATAGTACCACTTGCTCTACTTTTCTAGCACCCAGAAATGTTTTAGAAAAGTGGGCAGGACTTTAGGGTCAGGGTATTTTAACCAGTTTGGTGTTGCTTGTAGCCACTGCTTACAGGATACTTCAGTACTGATCAAACTCCCCCATTGCGTAGGCATGTGCCCATACTTGACTCCTGTCCATCACAGCATATAGAACCTCTTTAATTCAAGTTTATTTTTTCAAATGTAATAAAAAGAGAAGGTTCGTGTTTGTTACACATAGGGAGCATTATATTAGTACTTACTGCTAATGAGAATTATTTGAATAAAATATAAAATCTACAGATGTGCACATATTTCCACAATGTACTAATCGCAGCCACTTCCAAGGAGATTTAGTAAGCCTTTGTGCATGCTTTTCCTTTTGGTAAGCAGCCCTTATTTATGCCTTTAGTTCAGCACATATAATGACATTAATAAAACATCCTTGCCCTTGTTCTAACATGCCAGGCAGCAAACTCTTGAATTTCTCGTTCATGTCAGGAAAGTGAGTAATGATAAGGTTTTAAGTTTCTTCTTTTAACTTCCATTGAACAGCTTGAATTAACCCACTTAAATCTTGTAGCTTGAGGTAAGTTACATATATAAGTACACATTTAGTTCATTAGGTGGTAAAAGTCAAATATTCATCAGGTCCAACCTATAACCCTACCGTACTGATCCAGAAAAAGGCAAGAAACCCTTATGAGGCAGATGCCAACTGCTCTGAAATTCCTCCCCAACTGCAAATGTGATAATAAGGATGAATACGGAATCAATATCCTACATCCAGAAATCAAATACCTGTAAGTTGTACTATTTTATTTTTTAGAAAGGCATTCAGACTTCTTTTGAACTTTTACACCAAGAATCAACCATCACACCATTGTGTGGCAGAGAATTCCATAGAGTAAATAATCTCTGTCTATGATGATGGGAAAACCTTCTTTCCTCTAGACGTAGAGGATATCCCCTTGTCATTGTTAGAGGCTTAGGGAGATCTCTGTACTATCTTGTGATTTGTAATGACAGAGAAACCCTTAAACAGAATTAATACCTGTGTTGCCTATACCCAGTTACAACCCAACATTTGGTCTAAAATATAACATAAGCATAATAAAGTTTGACAGCAAATTAAAGGAGTATTTCAGGATTTTTCTTTCTTCAGCCTTTTTGCCCATGATGTCAGTGATAGTGATATGCTTCTATTAGCTCCATGCACAGCTTGGTCCAGTTTTCATAAAGAGGACCCACACCCAGAAGGGCTGTAGTTCAAGTCTTTTTATTATTCTGTTGTCTCTGACCTTTCCCAGCATTCCATTGTCCTTCCATGCAATTCACCCACCCACAGCAGCATAGCCACACCCCCTGGAGATCATGTGACAGAATTTCTTTGGCTACATGAAATGTCGGGATAGGTCAGAGAAAACAGTAAAATAGAAAAAGACTTCCACCATAGCACGGAGTGGCGCCCAGAGGTAATGAAAGCATATTGCACAGTATTATAACTTGACATATGGGCTCAAAGGCTAAAGAAAAAAGATAAATAAACCTTAGAATAAACCTTAACAGGGGTATTCCAAACTTAAAAATCTGTTTAAAATTGTAGCATGTAAAATTATACACTTTGTAAATATATATAATTTTTTAACTTGCCTCCTTTTCATGTTACAGCTGTATTTTTCTGCCTCTTGTTTACTGCTCGTTGTCTAGGCTACAGACCACCTTTCTTTACTCTGAAGCAGTGGACGGACTGCTGCTGATGTCACACGCTCTCTCTGTACAGAGACGTTATGTATCGGATATCTTATCTTTATGTAAACATAATCAATAACACATGGCTTTGCTGCTTGTGAGCAAGCTTCACTGTGTCAGTGAGTCATGCAAAGTGCTAATAGCTTGCACAAAACTAGCAAATCCTCTGTGTCTAAGGTGTCAATCACAGAGCAAGAGCCCTTCCTGCGAAAGCAGGAACAGAGAGGAGGCTTGGAAATGCTATGAGTTGAAAACAGCAGATAAGAACAGCTCTTTTTACAATTATCTGGTTTTTCCATATAAGTATTATTCTATTTATTGCACAAAATGTTTGCTATTATCAAAGAACACACATATTTAGAATACAAAAGTATGAATGTCTTTACAGTGTGAAACAATAGAAATGTACTGAATTTTTTGTTACGTGTATAACATTGTAAAACATTCCATAATGTGAGTTTTCATGTACAGTTTTAGAATAAACATGCCTATATATTACTAGTCTTTAATTTCAATAAGCCTCATTAGGTATTTAATGTACTAGTAGTTCAAGCAATGTTCTAAGCCTGAAAATGTCTATAGAACAGTCTGTCTGTGGTATTCAATGGTACCTTGGATGCTAAGCCACAGCTCTTAGTTGATCATCAGGATATCATTAGGGAAGGTCGTAAATTGAATATTTTTATAACGTTGTGTATTACTGTAATTTTCTTTTATTTATGAATGTCAAAATAAAACCGCAAAGGTAGGAGAAAGCCTGTTCCTGCCAGTAGCTGCCACATTGTAAACTCCAAGGATAAGTAGAAGTAACTGCTTGTTTTAATAGGAACAAATCAAAGCAGGGGATTGAAGCTATGTATGAATGACCATGCTAGTCTAAGAAGTGATGAAAAGGATCAAAGGAGAAGACTTAAATGTTGAACATTTCTCTCTTATAACTTCCTCCACAAATCAAAGTCTATACAGAGCAGATCAACTTCAAGTTCCAACCTCAAATTATTCCTACTGGAAGTCACTTGGTCCAGAGTCCAAAAACAAGCAGTGAATGCCAGTCATGGTGGGCAGTTCCCTAGCTAAAAAATGTTAGGTATTATGGGCTTCCAAAAAATTGTCTTTCCTGGTTGTTTTATTAGGTGAAGTACAGGACCCTAGGTGAGTAGCCAGAGTGTCCAGTTAAAACAAATCCTGGGACTCAGGTATGAAATAAATCCCTTCCTGACTCTTATTTTCATTAGTTCATGCCACTTTGGCAACATGAAGATAAACTTTTCAGGTGTTAGAATCTCATGTTTTCATTTTCTGTAGGATTCCTATGCTGGTGTTACAAAGTTTAAAATTAGTTTCAATTCCTTCTCTTTTTTGTTTCTTACATTGGCATATGTATCTTATGTAAGGGTGCTTTCACACTACGATTGTAGTGTACGGTTGCTGAGAGGGGCAAAACCGGCAGCTCCCGTATCCCAGCCGGATCCGGCCCGAACCCCATTCATTTCAATGAGCCCACCGGAGTCAAACGCTGAATCCGGTTGTCTCATTTTTCCCCGCATACGGTTTTCTGACCGGACCTAGAACCGTGGTATACCACGGTTTTAGGTCCGGTCAGAGAACTGTATATGGGGCAAAAATGAGACAATCGGAGTCAGCGTTTGACTCCGGTCGGCTCATTGAAATGAATGGGGTTTGGGCCGGATCCGGCTGGGATACGGGAGCGGCCGGTTTTCACCCCTCCCAACCGGATCCAGCAACCGTACACTACAATCGTAGTGTGAAAGCACCCTTATCCAAGCAACAGTGCCCATTATACTTACCAAAGGATGTGAGCATAAATATTGCCTATTTGACACCAAGTTCACCTCTGTTATTGCAAAACCACCATAGAAATGTCAAGTGAGAAGGTGCAATGTGTAATGTGTAGCATAACTGTATGCTTGTAGTGAAAAGGAAACTGCTTTTAAGCAACTCCCTAAAATACTCTTGCTGCATTGTCCTCATTCTCTCACAACAGAAACTGACAAAATAAAATACTCTTGTTGCTTTGTCCTTATTCTCTGACAACAGACACTGACAAAATAAAATACTCTAGTCGCATTGTCCTCATTCCCTGTTGTTGTCAGTCTAGCATTAAACACCTGAAAGTCGGCAGTGAAATGCAACCAGTAGTCCATAACTGCAGAGGATGGGCAGTCACAGGAATGCTGAGCGGTCGGTGAGGTCATACCGCTCTGTTTATTACGGCTTTTTTATATGCAATTAGATGGATCTTTTCTGTTATTTAAAAAATATCTTGTGAGTTTATCCATTTACATACAACTTTAGTATGACTGTCACACAACAAAAATTCACAATAAATATTTTAATCATTGAACATTCTAGCTCCATGAAATATACCTTGAGCATATAGCAATATGTTATTTTAATAATTGTCTGATAATTTCAGATCCAGTTGAGAAAGAAAAGTATCAATCAAATATGAACGAATCAATGCTGAGGAAAAAAATATAGAATCAACCTTGTAATTTTGGTAAAGAAAAACAGCAAGATTATAAAAAATGCTAATTATTCTGCACAGATAAAAGGGAAAGTGCCTGCTTACAGAACTTACAAAGTTATGAGCATGGCTAATGAAAAGATAACATGGTCACAACAAGAGAAATGTCAATAGAGAAAACAAAAAGGAGTATAAAACTTTGTTTTGGATAAAAGGCCAACACAGTGAGGGAAAAGATATTGGTTGTTCCCAGTCAGCTGTGTGTAAAATTTGATGTCAGTATAAACAAAATGGGATGGTTTAAATAGGAAAATATACAGGTAGACCAAGAAAGATGTCAAAGTGTCAGGATAGAAAACTTGAAGCAATATGCCCTCAAAATAGAAAATGCACAACTAAACAAGTATGAACCAAATAAGCATAACAATTACACAATATTTGGGACAGGACTATAAGAAACCAGATAAATGAAATTGGATCAATTATAAAAAATAAAAAAAATAAAATAAAAAAAAACAAAGCCAAACAAAACCAGCATCTAAACAGAAGACAACAAGGTTATAGTGCATTAAAGAGAAGCAATCCAAGAGTTTGGTGATATACAGTGATGAATCACTAATCTGAATTGGCCAAGGAGCAGGAACTTGAGTCCCGTTCCATTCTAATGACAAATATAAAGATGCTTAATGAAATCAATTGCATTTCTCAACACAATTAGGGTAGGGTCACACGTAGAGTATACACTTCGTATTTTATGCAGCAGGAAATCCACCAGGCAGTGGGAAATATACAGCATAATGTGCTATGAGCACGTCACAGTCTTGTTGATGTACTGGGCACACAGGGCTGCTGCTGGTAGACCTGTGTATCTGCTCATAGAAAAATATGCAGCATATTTCCTCCTACGGATTGACCGATTATCGGTTTGGCCGATATTATCGGCCGATAATCACGATTTTGGGCATTATCGGTATCGGCAATGACCTTGCCGATAATCCGATAATGCCCCACCCCCTGCACTACCCCCCACCGAACCGTGACCGCCTCCCCACCGACCCGCCGCACCGCACCCCCCCACAGCACCGCCCCGGTCCCATTGCCTCCCCCATCCCCGGTTTTATAATTACCTGTTTCCGGGGCCAGGGGTCCACGCTACTTCTGGCTCCTGCTGCGTCCTGCGTTATGCTGTGCGCAATGACGAGTGACGTGACGTCACCAGTGTGTAGAGTGGACCCTGGGCCCCGGGAACAAGTAATTATAAAACCGGGGATGGGGAAGGCAATGGGGCGGGGCCGGTGCGGTGTGCGACGTGGCGGGGCAGTAGGGGGCGCGGAGCAGAGCGATGGGGGGGGGCGGTCGTGGTGATAGGACTCAGGAGGACCCCCGGACAGGCAGGGCGAAAGAAGCGGGTGGCGGCGGTCTATGGCACCGCAAAAGCCGCTGCAGTTCAATGATTTAAAGCGCCCACTTTAAATCAATGATCTGCAGCGGTGTCGCGGGGGGATAAATAGCCGATAACTTATACCGGAATATCGGTATAAGTTATCGGCTATCGGCCCTAACCTCCACAGATTATCGGTATCGGCCCTAAAAAAACGATATCGGTGGATCCCGATTTCCTGCTGCCTGGCGGATTTCCTGCAGCATGAAATAGATTATAGAGTATACACTATGTGTGACCCTACCCTTATGATATAATATATGAAAGTAAAAGACCAAGGGAGATATTTGCCCAAAATTACTAGGTTTCAACCATTACACAAGCCCTTACCAAGTGGACATAGCTTAGCATGGCTTTACATAAAGAGGGTAGAAATGCCAGATTTACTAGAATTTATGCTAAAAAGCTATTATAAATTGTTGATAAAATCTACGCTAGCTCGAAGTTCGAATGGATTTCAAAAGTGTAGTGCATGGGCAGTGTAGAGCACAGCCAGCTGCTGACGTACCTGATTTATTAAGTGGTGTGCGCTTCTCAATAAATCAAATAAATTGGAAGTTGTCGTTTTAACTTGGGATCAGCGTGTGATCAGGTGTTTCCTGTGAATCCCCCCCCCCTATACTTAGCTCATAGTATAGATGAGAAATAGGTTTGGTGATGCTAAAGATGGAAATATATCTTGCCATATATAAGAAACTGTTAAAGCTTTTTGTTCATGAGGAGCATATCAAGTTCATGGCCAGAAAACATTGTGAATCTCAATCTGAGATTCAAAAGCTCTATGGGGGTGAGGGAGGCAGTTTACATCCAAACAGCAGCTCTGGGAGGCTATTCTGACATCTTGCAAACAAATATAAGCAGAAACTGTCCAAAAACTCACAAGTTCAATGGATGCAAGACTTGTGAAGCTGCTATCAACTAAGGAATCCTATGTTAATATGTAACTTGACCTGTTAAAATGTTTATAAAGTTAAAATGTTGTTAAAAGTTTGATTGAAATAGCTTTTGATTTCAGTAAATATGCTGCAAACACAACAAATGACAATTTTCAGTTCTTTACAACCTATAAAGTGTTTTGAAACTTACTGTGCGTAAAAATTTGGAACAGTGCATTGTAAGTTTTTTATGTTTAAAAAAATACTGTTATCATTAGGAGGGTTGTTCAATAAAATTTTAATTGTACTATTAATAGTTGATAACATGAGAATTATGCTGACTGTTATTTACATCAATTATTTAGGTAAAAGAGAAAAATATCATTTGCATGATAATTTGGAATAGGGTGTAGATTCATTTTTCCTTAACTTGATCTGGAACAATAACTTAGTTTCACTGTTCAGCTATTAAACACTGTTTTGTGTCATATCTGTGACGTGTGTAGTTTAGTTGCTATGTGTAGTGACTGCAAATGTTTGCCAGGGGTTATAATGACAGTATTACACATCTAGTTTGAGTCATTAAAGAACAAGTATCATGGAAAAAAAACATATATTCCCTATCTGAATGATGGTGAATAAGTTTTAGATTGTGGGGGGTCGGAGCGTTCCCCCCCCCCCCCACTGAGATCTCTTCATAGTGGCACTTCATGAACTCCGCCAGAAGCGGGGGCCGCCACGCCCCCTCAGTATAGCTCCATGGGAGAGCCAAAGATTGCAGAACGGCTCTCCCATAGAGCTATATGGAGGGGGCGGGGGTCGTGAAGCGCCACTGTGAAGGAGAGCTGGGGCTCAAAACAGGAGATCGCGGGGGTCCCCAAGGGGATACGTTTTTTTTTCATGATACTTGTCCTTTAAAAAAAATTACGAAACCTTAACCCCCAGGCTACATTTGCAGTTATACCTATTTCTTACAGAATGCATACAATATACATAGCTGCACAAACACATCAGTAACATATTATATACAGTCATGGCTGTAAATGTTGGCACCCCTGAAAGTGAAGTATTTCTCACAGAAAAGGATTGGACAAAATTATTGGCACCTTTAACTTAATACTTTTTTGCAAACCCTTTGGAAAAAATAACTATCACTCACTTTCCATGCATGCTTCCCAAGTTTTTGTATCTGAGAGAGCCCATTTAAAGGAGCATCACATGCTTGGAACAATCTTATTTCCCCAATTTTGAAATGGTTCCAATAATTTTGTCCAGCCCATTTTTGGAGTTTGGTGTGACATTATGTCCAATTTGTTTTTTTTTCCTACCTTTTTGGTTTAGTTCCAATACATACAAGAGGAATAAACATGTGTATAGCATAACATGTGTTACTGTAATCCTTTTCTGTGGGAAATACTTAATTTTCTTGAAATATTTTAGGGGTGCCAACATTTACGGCCATGACTGTATGATATGTGCCAAATGTTTACTTTCACTGAATAATATTAACTGAAAAATAGTTAAGCAATAGAAAAGCAATACCTTATATGTCTTCTAAGAAAATGGCTATTTCTGAAGTAGACAAACTGTATTTTCTTTGTTTTCCGTTTAGAAATGCACGTAGTAATCTAAAGAGAGAAGCAGAATGTTATAATATATACTAAAAACCTATACTAAATACACAGTAACAGCCCTTCCCCTTAATAGTACTGTTTTGGTCAATATAATTATGGCAATACATATATAAATAAATAAATATAAATATGAATATGAATGTGCTGACAACAAAATCAATCAATCAATCAATGGAAATCAAATTTATCAACCTATGGAGGTCTGGATATGGAGTCACACTCAAAATCAAAGTGGAAAACCGCACTACAGGTTGATCAAACTTTGATATAATGTCCTTAAAACAAGTCAAAATGAGGCTCAGTAGTGTGTGTGGCTTCCGTGTGCCCGTATGACCTCCCTACAACACCTGGGCATGCTCCGGATGAGGAGGCGGACAGTCCTGGACAGTCTGTGGTGCAACGTGGCGTTGGTGGATGGAGCGAGACATGATGTCCCAGATGTGCTCAATCGGATTCAGGTCTGGGAAACGGGTGGGCCAGTCCATAGCATCAATGCCTTCCTCTTGCAGAAACTGCTGACACACTCCAGCCACATGAGGTCTAGCATTGTCTTGCATTAGGAGCAACCCAGGGCCAACTGCACCAGCATATGGTCTCACAAGGGGTTTGAGGACCTCATCTCGCTACCTAATGGCAGTCAGGCTACGTCTGTCACTTGTGCTCAGTGTGAACCTGCTTTCATCTGTGAAGAGCACAGGGCGTCAGTGGCCAATTTGCTAATCTTGGTGTTCTCTGGCAAATGCCAAATGTCCTGCTGTAAGCACAACCCCCACCTGTGGATGTTGGGCCCTCATACCACCCTCATGGAGTCTGTTTTTGACCGTTTGAGTAGACACATGCACATTTGTGGCCTGCTGGAGGTCATTTTGCAGGGCTCTGGCAGTGCTTCTCCTGCACCTCCTTGCACAAAGGTGGAGGTAGCGGTCCTGCTGCTGGGTTGTTGCCCTCCTACGGCCTCCTCCATGTCTCCTGATGTACTGGAATGTCTCCTGGTAGAGCCTCCATGCTCTGGACACAATGCTGACAGACACAGCAAGCCTTTTTGCCACAGCTCGCACTGATGTGCCATCCTGGATGAGCTGCACTACCTGAGCAACTTGTGTGGGTTGTAGACTCCGTCTCATGCTACTACTAGAAGGAAAGCACTACCAGCATTCAAAAGTGACCAAAACATCAGCCAGGAAGCATAGGAATTGACAAGTGGTTTGTGGTCACCACGTGCAGAACCACTCCTTTATTGGGGGTGTCTTGTTAATTGCCTATAATATCTATCTGTTATCTGTTCCATTTGCACAACAGCATTTATTACTGGTGTACTGGCAGTCACTAACAGGTTACATTTTAAAAAGTTAAAATGACTGTGTACATACAGAATACAAAACAGGGCAGAATACTCCATATAAGAAGTGTTGTCATAGTTCAATGACAAAATGGACAAAAACTTCTTCCCAATGGGAATATGAGAAAAACTGTACTACTGCTAAAGATTCAAGTATAATTGTAATGTTCTGACACCTCATATAATAAAGATATAATCAACTTCAGTTTTTTTTCCCAGGTTCATCATATTTCAAATTTTAACATGGGATGTCAAGCAACAAATTACACGGGGGAGGGAGTGTTATATACATGACCTAAGGACGACCTTGAACATAACACCTATGATGACAAGCCAAAGCAAGACAAATGTGTCACCCCTATAAGGTTCCTCCATTCTGCACAACATTTTGTAATAGATTGTGGCACTTTTAGGATTTTCCAGGAGACATTTGCAGGTCTTTTTCTGCTTCAGTACCCTTAATAATAATAATATCCTGCCACTGGAACTATATATCCAGCTATGCCCAAAAATGCCAAGCTGGAAAGAAGACAATGTTTAGAGGGTTGGTCCCAACCCATAATACTTAACACATGTCTTGTTATCGAAAATGAAAACAAGCAGGCATTGATAATGTTTCACTAACCAGTACATGTAAACAGTGCTCCAAATCGGCATTTTAACATATAAGAAAACATATGCCTTGGCTGCAGACCCGTACTGCCTTTGAAACATCACAAGACTTTCCAGGAAACTCATCTGGATTCAGTCTATGCAGGACATTTCAGAAGTTTGGAATTATTACGAGGGATTCGTTTTTATCTTTACAATCCCAAAATGCCGGGAGATTCCTCCATTTTTGTGCACTTTAGCTCTCCCCAGGCGGTCTGAAGAGTTCAATGAAAAAGGAAAACAGCCCTAATACACATTCCAAATGTCCTGAACGTAGTCTTTTCCAATCTTATCTAGAGAATGTGCAGATTTCTAGCAAATTGCAACAGAAGAGCCGAGTGTTGTAATCCATCCCTTTTAGCAGCTGACCAAAAAGCTAGAATACAGCTTGTTTTTCCTGGTAATTGTTTTTCTTTGCTAATAGCAAAACATTATTTTCGCTTTATGTTGCCAAAACTTGTGCCATATATGAAGAACTTTTAGGAGATCCGTAATACTTTAGGAATTGATTTTTTATTTTTTTATATTCACTTTATGGAAAAACTAGACTGTTCCTTTAGCATACATTCGGCCTCTATGCCGGGTAAAAGTACACATATTTTTAAAACGTTATAAACAAGTTAAGCATATATACAGGCACCATTTTTATAGCGCTTATAACACTAGTAAATCTATATTTGACGTGTTATTCCTGGCATTTTTACACACATTTTGATGACTTTTTATGCTGTAACATTTTATATGTGTTCTCACTAGTATTTTTGGAAAAATGTTGGAGCAAAAAAAAGCCACAGATAGAGCATGTGTGGGAGATTCTTATAAGAGCCTTTTATTTTGATGGGTCCACTGGTGCCTGTAAATTAGTGCCGAACTAGTAGATTGGAATCTCATTGATAACATAATTTCCAAGCCGGAATTCTGCTCAGAAATTCAGTAGTGTGAATGTGCCCTAAGAATACTACAGATTTTCAATAGTGGATGTTTGAAAATCTGGCACACTTTTAGACTGTGTAGCCTGAGTTTGCACCATCTATTAGTTGGCTCACTTTTACAGCACAAACGTGAGCAAACATATGTTGCATTTAAGCCACCTCCCCTTTTCAGTGAAGCCACAACCATTCCCTGGTTCAGCATGGCACAAAACACATAAAACATTAGCCCAAAGTGCAAACTTAGAAAGACAGACTATAAATACACCAAATATACCACAGGGAAACAAGCTGAATAATAAATCTGGTGCATCTGAAGGCTGTTTACTCCAACTATTAGTTAGCTTAAAGGGGTACTCCGCCCCTAGACATCTTATCCCCTATCCAAAGGATAGGGGATAAGATGTCAGATCGCCGGGGTCCCGCTGCTGGGGACCCCGCGGATCGCTGCTGCAGCACCCCGCTATCATTACTGCGCAGAGCGAGATCGCTCTGCACGTAATGACGAGCAATACAGGGGCCGGAGCATCGTTACGTCACAGCTCCGCCCCTCGTGATGTCACGGCCCGCCCCCTTCAATATAAGTCTATGGGAGGGGACGTGGCGGTCATCACGCCCCCTGCCATAGACTTGCATTAAGGGGACGGGCCGTGATGTCATGAGGGGCGGAGCCATGACGTCACGCTGCTCCGGCCCCTGTCTCGACCGTCATTACGCATAGAGCGAACTCGCTCTGTGCAGTAATGATGGTGGGGTGCCGCAGCGGCGATCCCCGGGGTCCCCAGTAGCGGGACCGTGGCAATCTAACATCTTATCCCCTATCCTTTGGATAGGGGATAAGATGCCAGGGGAAAACTTTTTTTTTTAAAATCAACTGGTGCCAGAAAGTTAAACAGATTTGTAAATGACTTCTATTAAAAAAAATGTTAATCCTTCCAGTACGTATTAGCGGCTGTTACACCTAGCGCTCCGGGTCCCCGCTCCTCCCCGGAGCGCTCACGGCGTCTTTCTCCCTGCAGCTCCCCGGTCAGTCCCGCTGACCGGGAGCGCTGCACTGTCATGGCCGTTGGGGATGCGATTCGCACAGCGGGACGCGCCCGCTCGCGAATCGCATCCCAGGTCACTTACCCGTTCCCGTCCCCTGCTGTCATGTGCTGGCGCGCGCGGCTCCGCTCTCTAGGGCGCGCGCGCGCCAGCTCCCTGAGACTTAAAGGGCCAGTGCACCAATGATTGGTGCCTGGCCCAATTAGCTTAATTGGCTTCCACCTGGTCTCTGACTATATCTGACCTCCTCCCATGCACTCCCTCGCCGGATCTTGTTGCCCTTGTGCCTAGTGAAAGCGTTTTGTGTGTCTAAAGCCTGTGTACCAGAACTTCTGCTATCCACCCTGACTACGAACCTTGCCGCCTGCCCCCGACCTTCTGCTACGTCCGACCTTGCTTCTGTCTACTCCCTTGTACCTCGCCTTTCATCAGCAGTCAGAGAGGTGAGCCGTTGCTAGTGGATACGACCTGGTCACTACCGCCGCAGCAAGACCATCCCGCTTTGCGGCGGGCTCTGGTGAAAACCAGTAGTGACTTAGAACCGGTCCACTAGCACGGTCCACGCCAATCCCTCTCTGGCACAGAGGATCCACCTCCTGCCAGCCGGCATCGTGACAGCGGCTAAATACTAAAGAGAAAAATCTTCTTTTTTTTTTTGGAACACAGAGCTCTCTGCTGACATCATGACCACAGTGATCTCTGCTGACATCTCTGTCCATTTTAAAAACTGTCCAGAGTAGGAGAAAATCCCCATAGAAAACATATGCTGCTCTAGACAGTTCCTAAAATGGACAGAGGTGTCAGCAGAGAGCACTGTGGTCATGATGTCAGTAGTGAGCACTGTGTTCCAAAAAGAAAAACATTTCCTCTGTAGTATTCAGCAGCTAATAAGTACTGGAAGGATTAAGATTTTTTTAATAGAAGTAATTTACAAATCTGTTTAACTTTCTGGCACCAGTTGATAAAAATTAAAAAAGTTTTCCACCGGAGTACCCCTTTGTGCCATAATTATAGCAAATCTGGCCACTAAAAATTAGATTTTTGGTGCTGGTCGATAATCTGTGCTTTAGAACTAAAAAACAACATGCAGTAAACAAAAGCACCTCTAAACACCACAAAATATGTTTATTCCTGTCTCAGGGTATTTTACTCACAAAAAATTTTGCATTTTTTTTTGTAGGTGCATTTTTGCTGATAATGGATGAAAACGCGCACAGAATATGAAATAGGTAGGTAAATTTGACACTATGGGAACATATCCTCAAGGTGATTTGCAAACTATTCGCATTTTTCTCTCTAAACTTGTGTTTATATATTGAAGTAAGAAGCATAGGAAAATGGACACCACCTCTACAAGGGTGAACTGTACGAAAATCAGCAGAAAACTAGACATTTCATAGTAACATAGTTAGACTTAGTACAGTTGAAAAAAGACATATTTCCATCAACGTCAACCATGGAGGTGAAGGGAAGGGCTATGGGTGAATTATTTTTTTAGTCTAAGAACTACTTGTATAGGAGCTACATCCTAGGAATGCACCAGATCCTTTATGCAGTCATGTTTTTCAGAAAAGAATTGCACATTACATTATATAATTTACTTTTACTTTTCAACCGCGTATAAATAGGATGGCACATGGGGCACATAACAAACCTCTATTTGTTTCAATTAGCGCTTATCCTGGGCTAGGATCAGGCCAATATGTTGAAAGTAATTGTTTTGTTACCAGATGCACAGATCATTACTAAACACGCCTATTATGGATCCTATCAGCCAAACTATCACTTTGTTACTAGGAGCCTTTTATAGTGTTATACCAGTGATTCACAGTTCATTGTGCTAAAGCCAAGAACATCTCAACTTACTCTGCATAATACAGCCTGGGAAGACGTTACTGATGGGAGAACCGGGTAAATAAACCTTCTCATTGTATCATGATACCCACTCCCCAACAGGCAATAATAATAATAATAACAATAAATCCATATCCTTCCCTAATCCCAGATGATGGCCAGAGGGTCACCGTGGGGCTTTTCTCCTCACCTTCCCTGAGAACCTCATTATTTCTGCTATATGACACATATATGGCTCACCCCATGAGAAATGTTAACCTCACAGCTTTATGCCATGGTAACCAAACATACAAACACTGTGTTACACAATTTTACTGAACATCTGTCACATTTCTATGAAGAGCTACCTGTTAAGTGAGATCACAACTAAGCTATGTACGATCTACCCAGTATTACTGGGAGGTGGAAGACTGGAAGCAGAAAACAGAAAAGTATTCTCTGAGGCATGGGAAGGGATGTATTAAACACTGGTGTTCTTAGAATAATGTTACCACTAGAAGAACATTTATGCAAGGACACCATGAGATCTTTACAGAAGGTCTTCTACAGCAATATTGTATCAAAACACACCAAAACAATTACATGGAATAATCATTCTTCATTCTGATTTGACAGCTTGGATCCTATAATACTGTGCCCCTAGGGCTATGTTCACATTTGATAACAGCTGACATTTGGGGTATATGTTAGCAAACAGATAGAATGGTCAATTTTGGACGTGATGTCACGCCACGCCCCCTCCATTCATGTCTATGGGAGGGGGCGTGATGACCGTCATGCCCCCTCCCATAGACATGAATGGAGGGGGCATGGTGTGACGTCACGTACCCAGTCCCGGAAACCTGGAGGTTTCCAAACTGGAGATTCAGCACCCGCATAGAAAGTGGGTGCTGCAGGGAGATCGCGGGGGGTCTCAGCAGCGGGCCCCTGCGATCTGACATCTTATCCCCTATCCTTTGGATAGGGGATACAATGTTTTTTCCCGGAATACCCCTTTAAGTCCATGTAATCTATGTTTTCTTAGACAGCAAAATATGAACTGACATTATAAACGGCCTCATCCTCATCTCTAACACCTCAAAAATTTACTCAAAGGGGTATTCCAGGCAAAAACTTTTTTTTATATATATTAACTGGCACCGGAAAGTTAAACAGATTTGTAAATTACTTCTATTAAAAAAATCTTAATCCTTCCAATAGTTATTAGCTTCTGAAGTTGAGTTGCTGTTTTCTGTCTAACTGCTTTCTGATGACTCACGTCCCGGGAGGGATATTCTCCCATCATGCACAGCTCCCGTGACGTGACATCATCATTAAGCAGTTAGACAGAAAACTTCAGAAGCTAATAACTATTGCAAGGATTAAGATTTTTTAATAGAAGTAATTTACAAATCTGTTTAACTTTCCGGAGCCAGTTGATATATAAAAAAAAAGTTTTTGCCTGGAATACCCCTTTAAGCTCTGTTGACATCATGTTTATTTTGTATGAACACCATAAAGTTTCTCAACATATATTGGAAAAATAAAGTCCTGATAGTACAAACCAGGGGTATACATGCATAATGACATGATTGTAAACAAAAAGTAAATAAATAATTAAACAAACAATAAAACAGTAAGCAGTGTAGAAGTCCACACTTTTACAATCTCACAAATACATATGTATCTTCTTAGTAGGCTACATTTGGTCTACTGAAGCCTTTTGTGGACATACTGCCATTCTGCTGTTATAATTCACAACAAATTGATCAAATTTTGGCACAGATTTTTTTTTACTGTGGACAAGCCCGAGGAAAAGAAAAGAAAAGGCTAATGGGGGGGGGATGGAAAACATTGTCTAATTTTTAAAAATGTACGAAACAAACGAAACAGCTGAAACATGCTAGAATTATTAGGCTGGTTCAGAATCTGGTGCATCTTCAGACTGTCTAGTCTTGGTTGGAACTATCTGGCATGTAAGCCAGTATTTTTTCTTTTTTTTTTTGCAAAAATTGCACCACATTTTAGTGCACACTGTTTTATCTATTGCCTCTACTTGGTTTGAAATCTTCAACAATACATTTCACTGCAGGATTTTTGATTTCCCCCACTGAACATCCAGAACAAATCGTCAATGTATCCGCAGCATAAGCAGACATGCTATAGATCACAGGTCAATTTCTGCTAAATTATTTTTACTGGTATTGTTACATATTGTAGATTTGCAGACGTTAAAACCGCAGCGTATTTGACCCATGTGAACACACCCTGCTAGTGTCCTCTCTATCTGCGTGTTAACTGTAAAATGAAGTAAATATTCCCATAATATAAGAGGCAAATAAGCAGAAGTTGATCCAGCATCATGCTTTATAAGTTAAAATTTAGTCCTGACTTTTAAACTTGCCATATACAGTGGATGTAAAAAGTCTATACAACCTTTTAAAATGCCAGGTTCTTGTGATGTTAAACAATTAGAGAAAGCTAAATCATGTCAGAACTTTTCCCCCCTTAATGTGACCTATACGCAATCAATTCAATAGCAAAAAAACTATAACCTGGTTGCATAAGTGTGCACACCCTCTTATAACTTGGGATGTGCCTTTGTTCAAAATTAACCAATCACATTCATATGCATGTTAAAACACAAGTTATTGCACATCTGCCATCATTTAAAGTGAATGAATAATCAAAAATAAAGTTCAGCTGTTCTAGTAGGATTCTCCTGACATTGGCTTAGCTGCCCCTTAGAATAAAAGGTATGGTCCACAGCAAGCTTCCAAAGCATCAAAAGGATCTCATTGTTGAAAGATATCAGTCAGGAGAAGGATATACCATGGAACACAGTGAAGATAGCCATCAACAAGTGGCAGAAATGTGGCACAATAGAGACATTACCAACATTGCTGAAAAGACAAGAAGAAAAATGGTCAGGAAGGTTTTCCAAGAGGCCTACTGCAACATTAAAGGAACTGCAGAAATTTCTGGCAAGTACTGGCTGAGTGCTACAAATGACAACAATCTCCCATATTGTTCATATGAATGGGCAATAGGGTAGGGTGGCAAGACGAAAGCCTTTTCTTACAAAGAAAAAAAGGTTAAAATTAGCAAAAACAAAAGTCAATTCCCCAAAAGCACATAGAAAAATGGGTTATGAAACCAAGGTTAAACTTTTTGGACATAATTTTAAAAAGTATGTTTAGCTCAAAAACAACACTGCACATTGCCCAAAGTACACTATAATAACAGTGAAGCATGGTGGTGGTAGCATCGTGCTTTGGGGATGATTTTTCAGCTGGAATAAGGGTATTTGTCAGGTCGGAGGGAATTATGGACAGTTTCAAATACTAGGCTATTTTGGCACAAACCTTCAGGCATCCATCAGATAGCTGAAGTTGAAGAGAAAGTTCACCTTTCTGCATGACTACAATGCAAAGCACACATCCAATCAACAAAAGCCTGACTTCACTAGAAGATACACATTTTGGAAAGGCCCAGCCTATGGAGTACATATTTTTATCGAATTGAACATCTGTGGAGTGAAGAGGGCTATGCACAGGAGAGGTGTTTGCAATTTGACAGATTTGGAGTGCTTTTGCAAGGAAGAGTGGACAAATATTGGGACATTGAGATGTGCCATGCTAATAGACTCCTACAAAAAAAAGACTGGTTGATAAAAAATAATAAAATCAAAATGGTGTTTCACCAAAAAGTTCAGTTTGTTTTGAAATTGAATTGTTCACGTTATAGGTCACATTAAAAGGGTTCTCCGATGGAAACATTTTAATTTAAATTTTTTTTATTAACTGGTGCCAGAAAGTTAAACAGATTTGTAAATTACTTCTATTTAAAAAAAACTTCCAGTACTTATCAGCTGCTGTATATTCCAGAGGAAGTTCTTTTCTTTTTGAATTTCCTTTCTGTCTGACCACAGTGCTCTCTGCTGACACCTCTGTCCATTTTAGGAACTGTCCAGAGTAGCAGCAAATCCCCATTGCAAACCTATCCTGCTTCGAACAGTTCCTAAAATGGACAAAGGTGTCAGCAGAGAGCGCTGAAAGAACTTCCTGTGGAGCATACAGTGGATGATAAGTACTGGAAGGGTTAACATTTTTAAATAGAAGTAATTCACAAATCTGTTTAACTTTCTGGCACCAGTTGATTCTAAAAAAAAAATGTTTTCCAGGGGAGTACCCCTTTAAGTTATTTTCTTTTTGAATTTCTTTTCTGTCTGACCACAGTGCTCTCTGCTGACACCTCTGTCTATGTCAGGAACTGTCCGGAGCAGGAAAGGTTTGCTGTGGGGATTTGTTCCCACTCTGGACAGTTCCTAATATAGACAGAGGTGTCAGTAGAGAGCACTGTGGCCAGACAGAAAATAACTATACAACTTCCTCTGTAGTATACAGCAGCTGATAAATACTGGAAGGATTAAGATTTACAAATAGAAATCCTTTACAAATCTGTTTAATTTTCTGGAGCCAGTTGATTTAAGAAAAAAATTGTTTTCCACTGGAGTACCCCTTTAAGTTATTTTCTTTTTGAATTTCTTTTCTGTCTGACCACAGTGCTCTCTGCTGACACCTCTGTCTATGTCAGGAACTGTCCGGAGCAGGAAAGGTTTGCTGTGGGGATTTGTTCCCACTCTGGACAGTTCCTAATATAGACAGAGGTGTCAGCAGAGAGCACTGTGGCCAGACAGAAAATAACTATACAACTTCCTCTGTAGTATACAGCAGCTGATAAATACTGGAAGGATTAAGATTTACAAATAGAAATCCTTTACAAATCTGTTTAATTTTCTGGAGCCAGTTGATTTAAGAAAAAAATTGTTTTCCACTGGAGTACCCCTTTAAATAGGAAAAAGTTCTGAAATTATTTATCTTTGTCTCATTTTTTAATGGCATTTTAAAAGGGTAAGTAGACTTTTTATATCACTGTAAGTCACGAGTACTGATAGTGGAGGGTATCAAAGAATGCAGCCGGTCTGACCACAAGTAACAGAAACTCTAGAAACATGTGTGGGCTAAAAATCATGAAACCCTAAAAGAGGTATCCTGTGGGAAAAAAATGAAACCACTTCCCATATTATATGCAAAAACCTTCTGAATATAACCAGATATACCATGTGATGTTCTGAAGACTGCTCAGTGGCTATTTTTATCCCCAAAGAAGTACTACAACCTACAGGCTTCATTTATAACATCACTGTGCTACCACATGAACACACCCAGTATGTTACAGATATAACACACATATTCCCACTGCCAGATATAGCCACCTAGCACCTACCTAATGGGTACAGAGGCTTTACCCCTAATACTGTCTGCAAAATTAGTGATTGGGAATCACTTCCTATTAAGGGTGAAGCTTCTCCTTGGGTGAAGTCCTGATAGGGGCAGAGGATCTTCTGAGGTGAAGACCTGATTAGGGTAAAGCTTCTCCTCTTGTGAAGTACTGATAGGGTCAGCATATTTCCTCAAGAAAGCCCTGGTAGGGACAGGCACCTCCTCAGGGAAAGTCCTGATAATTGCAAGGCTTCTCCTCAGATGAAATACTGCCCAGTCATGGCTTTACCTAAGAGTTTTTCTAGTGGCTTCCCATGAAGATATGTGCCTAGGTAATAGTAGAAAAGTCCTTTGGTTTTTTAGCATTTGCATCAAATCTTCCTCAAATAACTACAAACGGCCAGTGAGTGTTGGGGAATGTGCCATATATTTCTGTCCAGTAGTTCTTAAATATCCTGGCATGCTGGGAAATCCGTATTTCTAGTCAGACATCAGTTTAAAGGGGTATTCCAGGAAATTTGACTATGCTACAGGCTGTAAAGTTAGTGTAGATCATAATATAGCGTCTGTACCTGTGTGTGACGGTGGTCTCGCGATTCTTCTGTGATTTTCGCCCCAATATTTATTTTTAAAATTACTAAGGTCTCGGGTTTTCCCATGTTGCAGTGCATTATGATGTGACATCACTAGTCAGTTTATCAGAGGGAGCCTGTCTGCTTCAATGGGTGGAAAGACTGCTTGGTGGGAGAGAGATCATTTTGAAACAGCTGTAGGCACCCTGGTTAGAAAACACTGGTCTTTTGAATGGAATGCAGCTAATTTGTGTTTCAATGGGTACCCCACCCCGGCTGATGAGTGGGAGGGAGGAAAGTCACCTCACACTTACAAACATGGAACTATGGGATGTGTAGTTTGAGAACGAAATCCAACAGGAAATAGCCAGTTCACAAAAAGCTAGCCACAGCTTTATGGCAATCTCACAACACAGCCATTTAGCCCCAAGACAAGTGCAGATCCTTCCTAAGCATGTCCATTACTGTCTGGTAGGTAAGTACTAAAATCACCTTAAGGTGGATAACCCCTTTATATGCTCATTTGGACAATGGCTCTCTCTCTCTCTCTCTCTCACACTCTCTTTCCCATCAATCCACCCATAACATGCATTCTCACAGGTGGTATTTTAGAAGAGAAAACATGCAAATGCCAGTAAGTAATGATGCTTGTTAAAATGTCATTGAATATGTAGCAAATTACTTCTAAATGGTACACTGGTTAGTAAATACCTGTGTCCCCTCTTACTTTATAATGCTGTCAAGCACTGGAGAAGTTATGATAACTCTACTTCATGCTTATGACAAATCACTGCGGCTCGGGCCTGACTAATTTTGAGTAAATCTAAGGCTGGGTTCACACATAGTATTTTGGTCACATAGTTTGGTAACTATGTCAGTACTTTTAGCCAACACCAGGAGTATAACTGACACAGATAAAAACAACATTTGGAAACATTTGCACCTTTTTCTGTGTATTGGACCAGCACCCAGGTTTTGCCTAAAAGTACTGGCCAAATGCTGACCCAAATACTAAGCATAAACCCTGAGCAATACCCATTCACATCACATGTGGACTGTAAATACAAGGTATTTCTCAGGTATTGTGACATATACCCATTTACTATAATAGAACAAAAACCCCTCTGAAATATCCTTTTTTTTGTCTTATAAAGTGAATGGGCCAGACCCAAAATATAGTTCATTGTAGGTGATATGAATGGGGCCTTTCAAGTGTTAAACAATGTTCTGGCAACATAATATTAGTCAATAGCAAGGATTTGTGGTTTTATTTTTATAATCTAGTATAGTTTGGATGGTTTTACATTAAAGCTTAGGCTTGGTGTATACTGTTTTTCAGTTGGACTCAAAAGCATTGCCGGCAATAGAAATGTGCATTGGATAGGTGTGAACCTAGCCTAACCCTAAAGTTTAATACCATATGCTGCATGTGTTTTTAACACAATTTAGAATATATAATAAGTAAAGATGTAGACCTTACATTATATTTCTAATATAATGTATTTATGTACAATATTCTTGTGAATATAATTAAAAAAAAGATTTTAAAAAAAAGATTACCGGTAACTCCTAAATAATTCCTATATATCAGTCATGTACAATGCATTCAGAAAAGTTCTCAGACCCTTTGAGGCCTTGTGCTAAAATAAAAATTCCCATAATTCTGCGCTCAATACCCCATAATGTGAATGTAAAAGTATTCATACCCTTGAGACAGTATTCAGCCCCTTTGCTATGATATTTGAAATAAAGCTCTAGGTCCTCCCATTTCATCTGAAAGATCTGTGAGATGTTTCTACATCACCTGTGGTACATTCAGATGATTGGACATGATGTGGAAAGACACAACCCTGCCTAAAAAGGTCTCACAGCTGACAATGTATATCAGAGCAAAAAACAAGCCATGAGGGTAAAAAGGATTGTGTGGAGGCTAAGATCTGGAGAAAGGTACAAAAAAAATTCTGCTGTATTGAATAAACTCAATGGTCTCCATAATTCCTAACCAGAAGAAGTTTGTAACAATAGAGACTCTTCCTAAAGCTGGCTGCCCCACCAAACTAAGTGGGATAAAGGGCATTGGTAGGTGAGGTGACCAAAACCCAATGGTAACTCTGGGCTTTATGGCAGGGTGGATGGGGGAAAAAAAGCCAATCCTCAGAGTAAAAAACAAAACAAAAACCAAACGAAAACAAAACAAGCTTTCTACTCTGGAGAAACCAAGATTGAATTTTTTGGCCATTATTGTAAGCATAATTTCTGGCGGAAACCAGGCACTGCTCATTACCTGCCCAATACCATCCATACAGTAAAGCATGGTGGTGGCAGCATGCTAAGAGGGTATTTTTCAGTGGCTGGGACAGAGAGACTGGTCAAGGTAAAAGATTTTTTTTTCATATCAACTGGCTCTAGAAAGTTAAACAGATTTGTAAATTACTTCTATTAAAAAATCTTAATCCTTTCAGTACTTATCAGCTGTTGTATGCTCCAGAGGAAGTTGAGTTGTTCTTTTCTGTCTGACCGCAGTGCTCTCTGCTGACACTTCTGTCCATGTCAGGAACTGTCCACAGCAAATCCCCATAGCAAACCTCTTCTGCTCCGGACAGTTCCTGACATGAACATAAGTGTCAGCAGAGAGCACTGTGGTCTGACAGGAAAGAACAACTCAACTTCATGCGGAGCATACAGTATCTGATAAGTACTGAAATGATTAAGATTTTTAATATAAGTCATTTACAAATCAGTTTAACTTTTTGGAGCCAGTTGATATGAAAAAAATTGTTTTCCACCGGAGTACCCCTTTATGGCAAAGCTAAAATATGCAAAGAGATATTTATAATGAAAACCTAATCCAGATTTCTCTGGACCTCAGACAAGACAGAAGGTTCAACTTCAAACAAAACAAAGACCACAAGTATACAACCAAGACAGCACATGAGTGGCTTAGGGATCAACTCAGTAAATGTCCTTCAATGGCCCAGCCAGAGCCCTAACTTGAACCCAATCAAACATCTGTAAAGAGACCCAAAAATGGCTGTCCAGCAAAGTTCACCATCCAACCTGTCAGATATTGAGACGATCTGCAAAGAAAAATGGCCGAAAATGACCAAATCCAGGTATGCAAACCTTGTGGCATCATATTCAAAAAGACTGGAGGCTGTAATCGCTGCCAAAGGTGCTTCATCTAAGTAAAGGGTCTGAATATTTATGTCAATACAATATTATATATTTTTTTCCTTTATAATAAATTAGCAAAGATTTCTGACATTCTGTTTCACATTTTCATTATTGGGTATTGAGTGCAGAAAAACTTTTTGAAATTTTATTTTAGCACAAGGCTGCAACATAACACAATGTGAAAAAAGGTGAAAGGGTCTGAAGACTTTAGTATTATTGCGATTAGATCTTCTTGTGTCTTAAATTTACAGGGAAAGAGCAATGTAAGTTCTAGGAGATGGTGAATAGAGCATGTCATTTCCACAGTCACATTGTCACTAATCAAACCATGAAATGCTATACTTAGATACTTAAGGAATAAGTCACTTTCCCAGAAGTGTCAGACATCCAATGACTATTTTTATCAATTCCCATGTTTCTGATCCATTTCTTTTTTGCAGTATGACTGCTCTACAGTTTATCTAAACCCATCACCTTCTTTCTCATAAAAGTAGAACTAAAGAATCTGGCCATTTTTTTTTTTAAATAGCCAATAGATATCTAGAACAATGAGCTGAAGGAATTTTGTGAAAAGGAACATGTCATCACTTTCATGCTGCCTGAACCACAAGTCATTAGGGCAATCCCATGTGGCAAAGGTGGGCTTAACGTTCTGCCTAAAAGTTTACCAACATTTTCATTGCAATTATTTACTTAGGCTGCATTCACACCTCGTTTTCAGCCTATAGTTGCCGGATCCGGCTGGGGTAGGGGAAAACCGGGTGCTCCCGTACCCCAGCCAGATCGGCGCTGACATCCATTTACTTTAATGAGCCGACAGGAGTCAAACGATGACTCCAGTCGGCTAATTTTTGACCCGTATCAGGTTTTGTGACTGGACCTAAAACCGAAGTATACTACGGTTTTAGGCCCGGTCACAAAACCGGATAGGGATAAAAAAAATTGCCGTACGGAGTCACCGTTTGACTCCGGTCGGCTCATTAAAGTAAATGGATCTCAACGCCGGTCCGGCTGGGGTACAGGAGCACCCGGTTTTCCCCTCCCCCAGCCGGATCCGGTAACCGTAGGCTGAAAACGAGGTGTGAACGCAGCCTTAGACAGATTGTTAAAAATCATCAACGGTTGAATAAAATTTATGGATAACGGCCATGCAAAAAGGTCTTTTTTCAGAAGTTAGTACCACTACATTTCCAAGTTGCTGAGGCTAAGCAGGGTCATTCACTTTAGAACAGGTAGTGGTACATAACCCCGGCATATATGTCGCATGCTGCCTATCCAGATGTTCCTTTTCCATAGTGGTGGGAGTCTCTTATCTTACCTCTACTCAACCCTAGAGGCTTAGGTTTTCTGAAGTTTGGCTTTATTTTCATTTTGTTTTGTTGTGTTTATTCCTATTATCCTCAGTCTGTTTCTGGAGGTGTTAGGAATATTGTTACTCTTGCACCTACGTAATATCTTAGCAGTGACGGTTCACCCTTGGTGACATTGCAGAGTGCTACAAATCTTTTTCAATGTGTTAATCACTTTTCGCTTAAAATATCATTAAATGCAAGACAAGCTGCTGTCACAGACCCAAAGTGTTAATGAAATCTGAAGATTAAGGATATCGCTTTAGCAGATAGAAAATGTGTTTAAAAAGCAGCCTGCTTGGTGAACAATAATAGAGTAGAGACTCTGATAGTCGAAATATTAGTCAATCCATAATGTGGACATCCAAGTCCATATACACAAAACAACATCCCAAGTGAGGTATCTAGTGGTAAAAGTGTAACAAAAACAAACTGATCTTGTCGTCTTTAGCAATCATTTACCGAGTTGATCTAATTTCTGATACTGTGCTGGACAAATTATCATTGCACCATGACAGGTATCTATGGGAAACTAAGTTAGATTTCTTTGGGGGACAATTTTATATCCTGTGACATGTAACATATATACAACACAGGTTTAAAGTGTTTATTTTAATAAATATACAGTGGTCCTTCAACATACGATGGTAATCCGTTCCAAAAGAACCATCGTTTGTTGAAACCATCGTATGTTGAGGGAGCCGTGCAATGTAAAGAATAGGAAGTTATACTCACCTGTCCCCGCCGCTCCGGACCGTAATCGCTCGTCACCGCTGCCCTGGATGTCGCCCTCCATCGCTGTCGCCACGACCCCATGGTGTCCCCAGCGCTACGGAACATCTCTGCTGCCCGGGATCATCGCTCTCACGTCGCCGCCATCACGTGATGACGACCGATGGAGAGCGACGACGATGCAGGGGATTGTGAAGAGGATGCTCCGGAGCCCCCCCCCCGAGGACAGGTAGTAGACCATCACCGGAGCACACGGGGAACCGTAAACGGCTTTCCGGCGGCAGCTGAAGCAGTCAGCGCTGCCGGATAGCCGTTTATGCGATGGCCTCGACATACAAAAGCATCGTATGTTGATGCTGCCTTCAACATACGATGGGGTATGTCGGGGCCATCGTAGGTCAGGGGGTCAGGGGGCCTTTTGCTGAATACTAGCATTCTGAAGAGTCCAAAGATGAGGCAATACTATTTAGAATAAATCCCTAAAACTCTTTATAGACATGGCTATTTGGGAGTAATGGTAATTCCCAGACAAGACAGAAAAGTTCATGTTATAATTAAAAAAGGCGCTTAGAAATCTGTCACTGTAAAAAATCTGTGCTCAAAAAGCCAAATGGAGCCCCATCTTTTCTGAGCCTGTTTGTGCCAGAAAATAGAGAAGCTCTGCTCTGGACATTTCCTGACACAGATAGAGGTGGCAGCAGAGAGAATTGTGGTCAGACTGAAAAGAAATACACAACTTCCTCTGGAGCATACAGTTGCTGATAAGTACTGGAAGGATTAAGATTTTTAAATGGAAAAAATTACATTAAAAAACATCCCAACCCCTATAAAGCAAGTAAAAAGCCAGGTACGAATAATCCAAAGTTATTACATTAACAAGAACACTTTTTTATTTCTTCTGGAGTACCCCATTAAGTCTGTTATATGGACACAGAAATGCATGTCTAATATGCTCGATTGAAACCAAATCAGAGAGTTTTGAGAAAAAATAGAACCAAATATTCTGCAGTCCATGTAAATGCCAAATGCAAAAATGAGATAATTTTGCAAAGCAACTCAATTACCGCGTTAAATGACTGGATCTTAACCCCTTCAAAGCAAGTAAAAAGCCAGGTAGGAATAATCCAAGGTCAGACATCACTTCTGCTTATCAGTCACATCTTGGCAGCGCAGCGGACCTTTGGTGAGATCATTATGCTGGCAATGTAATCATTCTGCTTTTAACTCTAGGTCAGTACATTTTAGTATTTCCTACCATACAGACATTACTTGGAACACTTATTTATTGTGTAGACTAAAAGCCTAACTTTGTTCTACCTTTAATGGGTGGTAGAATTAAAAGGGCTTTTTAATACCAATATATCATATGGTGAAAATCTGTAATATGTATCCTATGAGCCAATATTATAGAAGGGTTACATTTTTTCTTCTTATATGTATTTCTACATTCTCTTTGTTCTTCTGTAAGATTCCTCCAAGTAACACTTTTCTTTTTTTTATGAATACAGGTCCCATGGATCCATAATATGGCACCTATGGAAATAGGTGGGCACCCCATAGAATATATATAGAATTCTAGTCGAATTCCTTTGCTTTCTAGACTTCTGGTGTCATAGCATCCTTCCAGCATGCCCCTGATCTCCTTCCAGTGTAATAAGCTTTTTCTTCTGCTAACAAGTGCCTGACTCATTAATACCCACAGTATTCACTATATAACTGCCAAAAACTGTTTTAGAGACCATAGAAGGATCAAATTTTCATGCAATACAAAATACGTATTCACCCAATGAAATAATCCATCTTTCACATGTGAAATTATAGACTATAAATATACAGGAACCAAATGGAAACATCTGCAATACAGATCAAGCCACTATTCTTCCATTTGCAAGCCCAATCCCTTGCATATTTCTAGAAAGAATTACTGCTCTATGCAGGTCCAGGTCTATTTTATTGTTAATATCTTGTAGGGAAAGAAAGTCATTGCGATTATGAACTAATCCATTTCACAAGTGGAGCATTAAGTGCTGAAAATCAGTTTCATGAATGTGAATGGAGTTGTCTCCGCAGCATGCGCATAGATTTCTGCTACCCCATTGAAATGAATGAGACATCTGCATAAATATCTGCATAAAAGGGGTTGTTCAGCGAAAAGTAATGTATCCCCCTATGTACAGGATAGGGGATAAGTATCAGATCGTGGGAAATCCAACCTCTTAGACATCCCCGCGATCACCCTCACTGTCCCGGTTGTCTGAGAGGAGCACGTGCTGGGGACGAACATGTATAAGAAGACCCCCAGATATCTGTCACGGATGTGCTGCAGATATGCATCAGATCCCCAGCAGATCTTGGTGAGGATAAACCCCATTGTCATTCAATAGGACTTATTATTAACTTCCAATATATACACACTGTTCGTGTTAAATATAATAAATGTGGGCCTAGTTGTTTCACAAATCCAGAACCGAATTTCATTAAAGGGGTTATCCAGGAAAAAACTTTTTTTTATATATCAACTGGCTCCAGAAAGTTAAACAGATTTGTAAATTACTTCTATTAAAAAATCTTAATCCTTTCAGTACTTATGACCTTCTGAAGTTAAGGTTGTTCTTTTCTGTCTAGGTGCTCTCTGATGACACGTGTCTCGGGAACTGCCCAGTTTAGAAGCAAATCCCCATAGCAAACCTCTTCTAAACTGGGCGGTTCCCGACAGGTGTAATCAGAGAGCACTTAGACAGAAAAGAACAACCTTAACTTCAGAAGCTCATAAGTACTGAAAGGATTAAGATTTTTTAATAGAAGTAATTTACAAATCTGTTTAACTTTCTGGAGCCAGTTTATATATGAAAAAAAGTTTTTTCCTGGATAACCCCTTTAAATTCTTTTATGCAACAACAATAAAAGAAAGCAGAATGTAAGGGTATGTTCACAAAGAGCAAATAGACGAGCACAATTTCCATAGGGATTAAAGGAGTATTCCAGGCAAAACCTTTTTTATATATATATCAACTGGCTCCGGAAAGTTAAACAGATTTGTAAATTACTTCTATTATAAAATCTTAATCCTTCCAATAGTTATTAGCTTCTGAAGTTTTCTGTCTAACTGCTCAATGATGATGTCACGTCCCGGGAGCTGTGCATGATGGGAGAACATCCCCATAGGAACTGCACAGCTCCCGGGACGTGAGTCATCAGAGAGCAGACAGAAAACAACAACTCAACTTCAGAAGCTAATAACTATTGGAAGGATTAATATTTTTTAATAGAAGTAATTTACAAATCTGTTTAACTTTCCGGAGCCAGTTGATATATAAAAAAAAGTTTTGACCTGGAATACCCCTTTAACAAGGAAAAAACAAAAATCTCACAAAAATTCCTCATTTCCTTGGAGCAGAATTTATAATTTAATCTTGGATCACAGCTGTAATAAGGCAACCTTATTAATAACAGAATATAGGTTATAGTCATATGTATATATATATATATATATATATATAGTATAGAAACCTATGACTTTACTTACAAAGCATACAAGCAATTACACAGATGAACCATAGGTAAATACATATGGTCTGCAGCTGGCATGGTTACGGGTCATACGCCATGAGAAACTCTCATCTACACAATTACTTTTGTGAAATAAGAGCATAAAGGTAAGAATTATTATTAAGAACGGCATTTTCAAGAATTTATTAAAACTTGATTTTCAGTATGAAGGACAAATAACAAATGTCTGATCTACGGATCTAGGTGACTAAACATTTTCTCCAAGACAACAGAGCATACTGAGTAAGAATGTCACGTTTCCATAGTAATTCCAAACTCCTGTTGGTCTTCATAGTGAGTGGGGTTATTTAGTAGATGAGTAGATACAGAAAAGTGTCTAATAAAGACTACATGGCATTTATTTCTGTCCGTTGTGTCATATGTTCCTACATCTGCAAAGAGAGCTATTATACTGTATCTCCAGTGTACAAATGAAGAAGAGCTGAAATAATAAAGAGATCATCAAAGGAAGTCATTTCATGCCATGTCAGTCAGAAATTCCATAAACATTTTATTGGCAGTGGTTTAAATCCATACTGCTAGAAACATGCCAAATTTATGGACCTATCAATGATACTTTATAAAAGAGGGACAGCAGAACCCCTACTTATGTGATTTACATGGACAGCACATTTACAGTCATGGCCGTAAATGTTGGCACCCCTGAAAATTTTCAACAAAATTTAATATTTCTCACAGAAAAGGATTGCAGTAACACATTTCGCTATACACATGTTTATTCCCTTTGTGTGTATTGGAACTAAACCAAAAAAGGGAGGAAAAAAAGCAAATTGGACACAATGTCACTCCAAACTCCAAAAATGGTCTGAAGAAAATTATTGGCACCCTTTCAGAATTGTGGAAAAATAAGATTGTTTCAAGCATGTTATGCTCCTTTTAACTTACCTGGGACAAGTAACAGGTGCGGGCAATATAAAAAATCACACCTGAAAGCAGATAAAAAGGAGAGAAGTTCACTTAGACTTTGCATTGTGTGTCTGTGTGTGCCTCACTAAGCATGGGCAACAGAAAGAGGAGAAGAGAACTGTCTGAGGACTTGAGAACCGAAATTGTGGAAAAATATCAACAATCTCAAGGTTACAAGTCCATCTCCAGAGATCTAGATTTGCTTTTGTTCACAGTGTGCAACATTATCAAGAAGTTTGCAACCCATGGCACTGTAGCTAATCTCCCTGGGTGTGGACAGAAGAGAAACATTTATGAAAGGTGTCAACGCAGGATAGTCCGGATGGTGGATAAGCAGCCCCAAACAAGTTCCAAAGATATTCAAGCTGCCCTACAGGCTCAGGGAGCATCAGTATCAGCGAGAACTATCCGTCAACATTTAAATGAAATGAAATGCTATGGCAGGAGACCCAGGAGGACCCCACTGCTGACACAGAGACATAAAAAAGCAAGACTTTTTGCCAAAATGAACTTGAGTAAGCCAAAATCCTTCTAGGAAAATGTCTTGTGAGATGAGAACAAGATAGAGCTTTCTGGTAAAGCACATCATTCTACTGTTTACCAAAAACGGAATGAGGCCTACAAAGAAAAAAACACAGCACCTACAGTAAAAATATGGTGGAGGTTCAATTATGTTTTGGGGTTATTTTGCTGCCTCTGGCACTGGGTCGCACTGTGTACAGCCCAGTGTTAGAAGGATGGGTTTGTGTCCAAGATCTTGGGTCTTCCAGCAGGACCATTACCCAAAACATCAAAAAGCACCCACGCTGGAGAGTTTCACAAGTGGCGAGGAATGAGTCCAGATCAAAATCCCAGCTTATTGATGGTTATAGGAAGCAACTGATTTCAGTTATTTTTTCCAAAGGGTGTGCAACCAAATATTAAGTTAAGGGTGCCAATAATTTTGTCCAGCCCATTTTTGGAGTTTGGTGTGATATTCTGTCCAATTAGCTTTTTTTCCTCCCTTTTCTGATTTAGTTCCAATACACACAAAGAGAATAAACATGTGTATAGCAAAATATGTGTTACTGCAACCCTATTCTGTGAGAAATACTTCATTTTCTTGAAAAATGTCAGGGGTGACAAAAATTACGGCCATGACTGTATTTCACAATAAACGGTGTAATACTTACTTGTCTAGTAGTAGCACAGTACAAAATATTAGTGAAAATCAATAATTAAAAAAAAATCTAAATACAATCTGTATTTACATGCCCAATCAATGCTACTGCAGTTCAAAAGATGCTCAGTTGTAGAGGACTGCAAAGGCAAAGGCATCCCACAGGTCCCGCAGGACCAGTTATAGAACTTGCAAGATCGGGTGATTTCTAGTCTTGAGTAGGCCGGAGCAGGTGTTCTTAGAACATTGAGTGGGTTCTGCAAAGTCCCACAAACCTCTGAAATTCCACAGGGGGTTGATGAAATGGCACAAGGGGGTGATGAAGTGGCATAAGGGTATGATGACATGGCACAGGGATAATGAAATTGCTTAAGGTGGGCTATCTCTAAAAGTTGTGAAGATGTTTGCGGGAGCACGCAGGATTGGACATGCATGTTGTGGGGGTGAAACACACACCTCACAGGAGTGGGCGTTAATGGTCAGAAATCCAGCTGAAGCGGACAGGAGCCGGATTAAGAAAACAGTCCCGCGCAGGGCTCCACTTAGAGGCCACTTCTTACCACTTCCTGGTCTTCAACTGGACACAACAATTACCTATTCAACCAATCTCTGTACAATCTCTGTACCACATGTACAGCACTTGTCCACTGAGGCTAGTGACTGGCTACAGTGGTCAGATGTATGTATAGCATGTCATTGCTGCAGAAAAAGTAGATAAACATAGGCAAAGACCACCAGACCATCGGTGCTGAGGTGGGAGGGAATTTGTAGATGTGTAATGTTTGGTTTGTTATTTAAATAAAAAATATCCTGCTGCTACTCTCATCTATTAAACTCTCAGACAACTTCTTTTCTAACCGTCTATTTCATGGCTGGTGTAAGGTCAGCCGGCCAGTAGACTTTGGGTGTACAACAATGAAATCCCCTATCAAAAATGGCAGCCAGCCACATACTACAAAAACAACAGTAAAGGCTTCCTCCTGACGCTTCCTGTCACCTGCACTGAGATTCACATTTGGTGATTTAGAGGAAAAAACAGCTTTCCATCTCTTTAGTTACAGGACACAGCACACCCTAGGAGTGAGGGCAATATGTGAAATATAGGAAATCAAACAGACAAAGGTTAAAGTCAAAGTTCTGCGCTAGATCCTCATTCACATGCTTTAAGCATTATTTATGCTTAAAGGAATAGAAATATCACGCTCATATTGTGCACCCTCACCATTACTGGTTGTACAGCACCATATTTTATTCCAGCAAAGTACATTTATGTGTTTCATTTTTTGCTGTGTTTTTTTTTACATGATTTTTCCAACAATACAGCAAAAAATAAAATGTGTTAAAAATGATGGGGGAGATTTATCAAAACCTGTGCAAAGGATAAGTTGACCAGTTGCCCATAGCAACCAATTAGATTTCTTCTTTTACTTTTCAGAGGGCTATTTAAAAAATGAAAGAAGCAATCTGATTGGTTGTTATGGGCAACTGGTCAACTTTTTCTCCGCACAGCTTTTGATCAATCTCCCCATATATGTATAAATTCAACATGTGAACATACCCTAAAGACTTCAAACCTTCATAAAAACACCTCAATTTTGATGATCACTTTTGCCTTTGGCAATATTCCTCTAAAACATTTTGAATAAGAAAACACATAAAAACTGCACATGGTGTGAACTGGCTTCAACCCACTTATGAGTCTTTAAATGTGTTACTTCAGTCAAATTTTTTTTTTCTGGTGCCAGGAAGTTTAACAGATTTGTAAATTATCACAGTAGCACAAAACACTTAAAATGTAACTTTTAATAATATGCTGATAAAATAAATGTATCTAAGGGTACGTTCCCACATGGCGTATTTTGCTGCGTATTTGCTGCGTATTTGGTGCTGCGTATTTTCCTACCCATTGACTTCAACAGAGAAAATAAAATACGCAGCAAATACGCCGTGTGGGAATGTACCCTAAAACCAAAAAATAAGGGGTGATACCCAATTATGACCTAAAAGCAGGAAGTAAGGACAATCAAATTGGTCCGATAAAGAGCTGAAGAAAATAATGACTCAAGACAATTATGTTCGTCCACTAATATCACGTAACAACAACAACGTAAACTGTGGATCTCACTTAGTTCAGAGGACCCAACAGTATAGTACCCTCCTCCCAAAGCATTTCACCCGTAATGTTTTATACGGGATCCTCAGGGGACACACATCCAGGGGTATCAATGAAACAGAAGTGTCAGTAATCCAGATAAAGGATAATATGACACTGACAACTCAAGCTGATCAAGTAACCACTAAGGCCGTTATGCAGTAATATAAAGAGTAAATAGTTGGACTAGACAAAAGAATAGTCACACTGATAAAAAGAATAGGTCCTAATGCTGCAGTGGCCTGCAGTTTCATCATCAAGGGGCGCAGTGAGTGGCCTCACCATGGGCCAGTTCTCTTTTTTGCATTATGACCTATTCAGTATGTTTAGTTACATAACTATATATAGTTCTTTATTCTATAGTGAATATATATACCTCTGGGTAATGACAGCAGTGTGGTGATCTGGCACTATGACCCTCTGGTAAAGACAACTGTTGCTAGGCAGCCACACAAACCAATCTGCATGGTGCACAGCAAGGAGAGCGCTAGCAGAACGCCCTAATGAATAACAATGGGAAACTGGTTTCTACCCTGGAGCCCAAAAAATGAAAGTGTCAACCCAGTTCTGCTACATCAGTAAATAGACATCAGTTTTTTTTCCATAGCACTAAATGATCTGCTAGCTGTGCCCCATACATGAGAAGGTTGTTGTCATCTTGTATTAGATTAATACTAACACAATGATTTGGATCTGTCACACAGGACAAGACGTATACTGTATCTAAGTGTCTCCATGAAATGGATTAAACTTGTCACTGATGTTCTGTATCATCTGTTAGCATCAGCTTCAAATCTTTTTCATCTGTCTACTCTGTATTACCTTGTCTCTGACCGGACTGAAAGCTTTGGAAGAAAAAAAAGGAGTACAACAAGGACCTGTGTTCTTCCTAATGTAACTGGTGTGGCCAAATGCCAAGAAGTCAGAATAATGTGTTGCATAATTTAACAGTGCAGAGGAAGGTCACTGTGCAAGCTGCCATATTTCTCCTTCCTGTGAAATGTAGACAGACAGATATGGAGTACATAGAAATATATATTAAGGATCCTACAGGTGACTGCACTTTGTGTTTGATAGTGAAAGGCATATACCGTATATACTCAAGTATAAGCCGAGTTTTTCAGCACGATTTTTCGTGCTGAAAACGCCCCCCTCGGCTTATACTCGAGTGAACTCTCCACCTGTCAATCCCTCAGTGGTCTTCAACCTGCGGACCTCCAGATGTTGCAAAACTACAACTCCCAGCATGCCCAGACAGCCATCGGCTGTCCGGGCATGCTGGGAGTTGTAGTTTTGAAACATCTGGAGGTCCGCAGGTTGAAGACCACTGCGCGGGCCTTCGTCATCATCCTTCGTCATCACCCCTCCTCGGTGGGAAGGAAGGGTGAGCTGGTCCGGGTCATCTATGCTGCAGGGACCGTCCGGTGGGGAGGGTTAGTCGTTTCGGGCTGTCCATCTTCACCGGACGTCCCTGCGCATGAACATCCCTGTGCGTCGTTGTCAAGGCAACGTCACTAGTCCAGGGCCGGCCTGGAGCAGAGAAGAGGGCCTCCTGGTGAAAATGTACAGCCTGGAACGACTAACCCTCCCCACCGGACAGTCCCTGCAGCATAGATGGCCCAGACCAGCTCACCCTTCCTTCCCACCGAGGGGAGGTGAGTAGAAAACTAAGGCGGGGTCTGGATGATGACGAAGGTCGCAGTGGTCTTCAACCTGTGGACCTCCAGATGTTTCAGAACTACAACTCCCAGCATGCCGATGGCTGTCCGGGCATGCTGGGAGTTGTAGTTTTGCAACATCTGGAGGTCCGCAGGTTGAAGACCACTGAGGGGATTGACAGGTGGTGATGATGAAGGGGGGGGATGATGACGAGGGGGATGATGACAGGCGGTGATGATGACAAGGGTGCTAATGACAGGGTGATGATGACAGGGTGATACGGCTTATACTCGAGAATATACGGTAACACACAATACCCTGCAACATATCAATGGGAATTGGGACTTACTGAAAGGAAAGTATACAGACTGTTAAATAAAGGCAACAGTTTGTACATTATTTTATTCTTATTACAATTCAGTAGTGTTAGGCCTCATCCACATGGCCGAATTTTCGAGCAGAATCTGGTGGAAAAATCCTGCTTGTAAATTCAGTTTTTTAACCCCTTAAGGACACAGCCCATTTTGGCCTTAAAGGGGTACTTCGGCCCTTAGACATCTTATCCCCTATCCAAAGGAAAGGGGATAAGATGTCCGATCGCGGGAGGTACCGCTGCTGGGGACCCCCGCAATCTCACATGCAGCACCCACCTGTGGGAGCTGCACGCAACGCTGCAGCCTCCGAGTCTGCTAGGTCACACAGGTGGGTGCTGCATGTGAGATTGTGGGGGTCCCCTACAGCAGGACCCCTGCGGTCAGACATCTTAACCCCTTTCCTTTGGATAGGGGATAAGATGTCTTATGGCCGGAGTAACCCTTTAAGGACGCAGCCAATTTTATTTCTTCTAAAAATCATAACTCTTTTATATTTTCATCCCCAGACTATTATGGGAGCTTATTTTTGGCACGACCAGTTGTCCTTTGTAATGACATCACTCACTTTACCATAAAATGTATGGCGAAATTTAAAAAATACTATTTGTGTGGGGAAAATTTAAAAGAAAACTGCAATTTTGCCGATTTTGCAGATTTTGGAAGGTTTCGTTTTCACACTGTACAATTTATGGTAAAAATGACATGTTTTCTTTATTCTGTCGGTGAATACGAATAAAAAGATACCCATGATTACATACACCATTTGCATATATTAAACTTTTAATTATTATTATTGTTGGTTTTTTTTAAATTAAAAATTTTGTTACATTTACGCCATTCACCGTACGGGATCAATAACATTATAATTTGATAGTTCGGACATTTACACACGTGGCGATACCAAATATGTAATTTATTTCTTTTTACACTTTCTGGGGGTAAAATGGGAAAAACAGACGATTTACATTTTAATTGGGGGAGAGAATCTTTAAAATTTTTTTACTTTTTGTTTTTACTTTTTTTTTTTTTACACCTTAGTATTGCTAATACAGTTCATTGCTATGCATAGGGCATAGAACTGATTAGTATTATCGGCTATCTTTTGCTCTGGTCTGCTCGATCTCAGACCAGAGCAGAAAACCCGACAAGACGGACGGAGGCAGGTAAGGGGATCTCCGTCCACCATTATGGATGATCAGATCCCCGTGGCAGCGCTGTCGGCGATCCGATCATCCATATTAAGTGCGATCTGTATTGATCATGGCATGTGAGGAGTTAATGGAACACATCAGCGTGATCGCTGATGTGTGCCATTAGCGGTGGGCAAATGGATGCTGATAGCAGCTGGGACCGCCTGAGCATGAAACGAGTACTGCTAAGGATTCGGTCAGACATTGAAGAGAGCATCATAGTGTTTCCATTTTAATAAGTAGGACACAGGGTACTTCCGTCTTTGGTATGGTGGACCCCTCACCTGGCCGGTCCATCCAGAGTACACCAGCGTCATCAATACAAGTTGAATAAAGAATATGTATAAATGCCCCATTCTTGATGGCTACATTTAAAACATAACAGGAAGGGGTATCCATGGTATTGCTCCCTGAGGCAGCATGGGACCCTGGTTAATTTGGAATTGGTATACAGCAATAGGGGAAATAAACAAGTATACTAACATAATGTTAAGATAACACAGGTAAATGAGAATATGTGGTATAGACAGTCATGGCCGTAAATGTTGGCACCCCTGAAATTTTTCAAGAAAATGAAGTATTTCTCACAGATAGTGATTGCAGTAACACATGTTTTGCTATACACATGTTTATTCCCTTTGTGTGTATTGGAACTAAACCAAAAAAAGGAGGAAAAAAAGCTAATTGGACATAATGTCACACCAAACTCCAAAAATGGGCTGGAGAAAATTATTGGCAACCTTTCAAAATTATGGAAAAATAAGATTGTTTCAAGCATGTGATGCTCCTTTAAATTCACCTGAGGCAAGTAACAGGTGTGGGCAATATAAAAATCACACCTGAAAGCAGATAAAAAGGAGAGAAGTTCACTTAGTCTTTGCATTGTGTGTCTGTGTGTGCCATACTAAGCATGGACAACAGAAAGAGAAGAGAACTGCCTGAAGACTTGAGAACCAAAATTGTGGAAAAATATCAACAATCTCAAGGCTACAAGTCCATCTCCAGAAATCTAGATTTGCCTTTGTCCACAGTACGCAACATTATCAAGAAGTTTGTAGCTAATCTCCCTGAGCATGGACGGAAAAGAAAAATTGATGAAAGGTGTCAATTCAGGATAGCCCGGATAGTGGATAAGCAGCCACAAACCAGTTCCAAAGATATTCAAGCTGTCCTGCACGTTCAGGGAGAATCAGTGTCAGTGCGAACTATCTGTCGACATTTAAATGAAATGAAACGCTATGGCAGGAGACCCAGGAGGACCTCACTGCTGACACAGAGACATAAAAAAGCAAGACTACATTTTGCCAAAATGAACTTGAATAAGCCAAAATCCTCCTGGGAAAACGTCTTGTGGACAGATGAGACTAAGATAGAGCTTTTTGGTAAAGCACATCATTCTACTGTTTACCAAAAATGGAATGAGGCCTACAAAGAAAAGAACACAGTACCTACAGTGAAATATGGTGGAGGTTCAATGATGTTTTGGGGTTGTTTTGCTGCCTCTGGCACTGGGTGCCTTGAATAAGTACAAGGCATCATGAAATCTGAGGATTACCAATGGATTTTGGTTCGCACTGTACAGCCCAGTGTCAAAAGGTTGGGTTTGTGTCCGAGATCTTGGGTCTTCCAGCAGGACAATGACCCCAAACATATGTCAAAAAGCACCCAGAAATGGATGGCAACAAAGCGATGGAGAGTTCTGAAGTGGCCAGCAATGAGTCCAGATCTAAATCCCATTGAACACCTGTGGAAAGATCTTATAATTGCTGTTGGGAAAAGGCGCCCTTCCAATAAGAGAGACCTGGAGCAGTTTGCAAAGGAAGAGTGGTCCAACATTCCGGCTGAGAGGTGTTAGAAGCTTATTGATGGTTATAGGAAGCGACTGATTTCAGTTATTTTTCCAAAGGGTGTGCAACCAAATTTGACATTATGTCCAATTAGCTTTTTTTCCTCCCTTTTTTGGTTTAGTTTCAATACACACAAAGGGAATGAACATGTGTATAGTAAAACATGTGTAACTGCAATCCTTTTCTGTGAGACATACTTCATTTTCTTGAAAAATTCCAGGGGTGCCAACATTTATGGCCATGACTGTATATCCATATAGGAATTTTACATCAATTTCTTCCTCTTCATATATACCACATATTCTCATTTACCTGTGTTATCTTAACATTTTGTTAGTATACTTGTTTATTTCCCCCATTGCTGTATACCAATTCCAAATTAACCAGGGTCCGCTACTGCTGTATACTGATTCCAAAGTAACCAGGGTCCCATGCCGCCGCAGGGAGCAATACCATGGATTGCTGTTATGTTTTACATTTAGCCATCAAAAATGGGGCATTTTTACATATTCTTTATTCAACTTGTATTGATGACGCTGGTGTACTCTGGATGGACCAGGCAGGTGAGGGGACCACCATACCAAAGACGGCAGTACCCTGTGTCCTACTCAATAAAATGGAAACACTGTGATGCTCCCCTCAATATCTGACCGAATCCTTAGTACCCAGTCTCATATAATAATTATATTAAAGTCTTTAAATATGGCCATGGTACCTCTTTTTAAATGCTCGCAGAGTATAAAGCAAATTGCTTTAATCACTGTTAGTCTATTTCTGGCACCAGAATATGACATCAGATGCCGGCGGACATGGACAGAGAGCGCTGCACAGCCATCAATGACAGATGGCTCCCTGCCACTGCGGGTAAACGCTCCGTCCTAGGTCCAACACCGGAAACCAGCGACGGGACCATGAGTAACTTTGCTGGTGCAGCCAGCTAGTTTCTTTTTCAGGTACCGGCTGAACTTTGGATTGATGGGGGTATGTTTTAATTTTTTCTAGGTACTCCTGAAATAAATTGGGGACTGTGAGTACATGTCCAATATGCAGTTAGGGCCAATTATGAGACACATCTACAATATATTCTAATGTGTATCTCTCTCTGCTCCCCCTTCTTTTACAGATGCACCACAGCCATACATACTGGGATACCTGTTGCTGAATATTTACACCTATTTAAGTGGAGCACTATGTATTGGGTGCCCCTTACTGTTATAAGCTCATAAGTACTCTGACATTGGACCACAATTTGGCTAAGCCTGGATTAGTGGTTATCTGCTTAGCAGTTTTGTTTTCTCCCCTGATGACACAATAGTATCGTGGCAGAAACGCGTTGGGAGTTTTTTCTTTGAATGGTAGCGGAGTAAACCATCTCAGTGTGTTAATTAGAAGAACAGACCTAGGTGTTAGCAGTATTTGATAAATCCACAATGACTTGTGGTAACTGCGGACTTTCTGCATATTATTGATCTTTCATTTTGTTTTTGGTGCTGGTTCATTAGAGCACGAATACTTTAGAATGTTTTTTATGTATTTTTAGGTTTTGTAATACCCTAATAAAGTTTGTTCATATTTCTACTGACATTGTTGTTGTATGGTCTTTTTGGTTTTTTGGTGTTGGTATTTTATGCCGACCATATGATATAGGTTCTCAGATAGCCATATCTTTTTGGTAAAATCAAAGATAAAAAGAAGAGCGCTCCATAGCGTAAAACCACTTTTGGGCAAGCTAGTATAATAACTAGAAACTCTTACCCTCGGTGGTTGTGTGGCCTCAAACACAACAATGGTAAGCGTGGAGAGGTGATGGCGCCGGGTCTGCAGCCTTCCCAATCACAAGAATTGTAGTGAATAGTAGACTTCCAAGCAGTGGATAGCTTTAAGCGGCGCTGACCAGGATCAGAGGCATGGAGTAAAAAGTAGCAGGTTTATTCAGATTTCCAATAATGCAACGCGTTTCATGTCTGATGAAGCCGTGCAAGCGCGGTGAAATGCATTGCATTATTGGAAATCTGAACAAACCTGTTGTTTTTTACTCCATGCCTCTGATCCTGGTCAGCTCCGCTTAAAGCCATCCACTGCTTGGAAGTCTACTATTCACTACATATCTTTTTGGTAAACATGAAAGTTAATGATGTCAAATGATGTGGAACTGTGTCAATATCACAGGCCAGGAATAAATTTGAGATGAGAAGTCTAAGTCTTTCTTTTATACATGTCCTTCATTTACTAACTATTCTTGACCTTGTGTTTAAATATTGCTAGTAAAAACGTGAACATGTGAACCTGGCACTGTCTGAGTCCTGGTGGAAGGGGTTAAAGAGTTTACCCAGAAAACAAAAACAGTGTAAGGTATTGCATCTCCTTGCTCTCCGGCACTGGGTGGCCATTGGTCACTGCATGTAGGCATGGTTTTGCATCCCCTCCCCTTAAGACAAGACAAAGGCAGAAGTGGAGTGGCAGGGAAAGTAAAAGTAAATAGGAGTCAATGATTGCTTGCATCCTGAATACCCTGCATATAGTGCTGGACATACTACATGTAGATCCTGTAGCACCAGCCACTAGCACTTGTCTCTACTGTTCAGGGTCGCTACAGGCATGTGAGGGCTATCCTTTAGGTCACGGGGAACATGTTTTATTAATAAATTACATTGTGCCTATGTGATCCTTTGAATCTATGACATACCCATGTTCTCTGCTAGGATAGAATATATGTGCCGTATAGCGTTCTAATATTTGCTCTTGGATTTAGCAATGGACAGTATTTCCCTTCCTGGACTTGAGGCAAATAAAATGCTAAAGTGTAGAGTCTTGATTCATTGCCATTACCTGAGAAAACCCCAGGAAGTGGTTTTCAAATGAGGAACAAGATGAGACTTGCACAAGCATGAGATCCTATCGCATCCACATTACACTCTTACTCACAGCTGCTGCTCACATGCTGACGTCCACAAAGTAGAGCAACAATGCAGATTTTGTGAAGGCTGGCAGAAACTAATCTTGTCTCAGACAGATCAGGGGAATCATTTGCATCCTAGTGAGTATGTAACTTGGGAACTTGCCCAACAGATTAATCATTTACCACATTTTCATGATCTACCTACTTAACAGACCTGTTCTTTGTATGTCTTTAGGGGGTGGAGAGAATATTTATCTAGGTTTCATAAGACTTCTCAATACAATGCACCAAATGTGTCAATAACAACCGGCTGGATACGCTGGAGTATAGCAGGCCATACACTTCAACTAGAGTTGTTCAGACGACAGCTCTCTCCTGACCAGAACACCCCCCAACCCTCCTCATATAGCCCATTTCCTCTCATATAGCCCATTTCCTCTCATATTGTAATTTTCCATTTGATAGCCCATTCCCCCTCACATTGCCATTCCTCCACATATAGCCAGTCCCCTCCATGTCATGTTCATTGATTTGTACATTAAATGGAGAGGAATAAACTCAATTCCTGCTCCCCATTTCATGTACCTGGCCTACACACTGTTTCTCCTCCCATGCGGCTGCACCGTAGAGTGCTGGGAGGAAGAGGCTTTTTATATCTCCGCCTTCCAGCGGTAGGGACTGGTGGGAGCAGCACCCTGCCGGTGTCAATCACCTGAGACGTGAGAGCTGCCGCACGTGCAGGAGGGGGAAGCTGGACTGAGCCTCCCCGAAACGCCCACAAGCCTCTGCCACAACCAGAACAGGTAATCGACGCATTTTGGTAAAGACCAAATCGCTATATATATCGCACTCTGCAATTATTGTGATTAGATTTTGATATATTGTGCAGGTTTCTATACATACAATCACATATAAGGAAAAAACGATGTTCTAGGTGATTGTGTATTATGAAATGAAGTGTATGGGCTGTCATCGCAGAAAAATACATTGACATGCATGTTAAGTAAAATACACTATGGGAGCGATTTATTAAAACCTGTCCAGAGGAAAAGTTGCTGAGTTGCCCATAGTAACCAATCAGATCGCTGCTTTCATTTTTTAAAAGGCCTCTGAAGAATGAAAGAAGTGATCTGATTGGTTGCTATGGGCAACTCAGCAACTTTTCCTCTGGACAGGCTTTGATAAATCTCCCCCTATGTCTTAAGGCCCCATACACATTTGAAATGTTTCAAAGGAACCCAGCCAACCATCTTATATGTGTGGGGGCCTCCTAACACTCCCACGATAGATCAGGCATTTTATATTTCAATTGCACAATCCCTTTGTTGTTGAAGAGATAACCTGCCAGAGGAGTCTGACAATGGCTTACTTTCCAAGAGCATGAGTGTTCAGATGTAAATCGGTAGAGAAAGCTGTTTGCCAAGGACTGTTCAACAGACAGCTATGTTGTGTGTATGTCCCCTTTAGCTATTAACCACTGTCCCAGCTTATCTTTATTCAGCATTCATAGTCTTCTTCTAACTACTTGGTTATGTTGACCAGAGTAATCTTTAAAAATTTCTTTAGAGTAAATGTTATGTGGCCCTCTGTCAGTGGTATTGCGAAAAGTATAAACACCCCATGTGTACCTGCTAAATAATGTTGCTGCTAAAGGGGTACTCCGGTGGAAAAACATTTTTTTAATCAAATGGTGCCAGAAAGTTAAACCGATTTGTAAATTATTTCTATAAAAAATCTTATTCCTTCCAGGACTTATCTTTTCAAATTTCTTTTCTGTGTGAACACAGTGCTCTCTGCTGACACCTCTGTCAGTGTCAGGAACTGCCCAGAGCAGGAGCAAATCCTCATAGCAAATCTATCCTGCTCTGGACAGTTCCTGACACAACAGAGGTGCCAGCAGAGAGCACTGTGGTCAGACAGAAAAGAACTATACATCTTTCTCTGTAGTATACAGCAGCTGATAAGTACTGGAAGGATTAAGATTTTATATTATAATATATTTACAAATCTGTTTAACTTTCCGGCACCAGTTGATTTAAAAAAAAAAAAATAGTTTTCCACCAGAGAACCCCTTCAAAGTTACGTTCTCATGTTCTCTTTTACTTGACTTTCTGTTAAAAATGGAATGAAAACAAGCTGATATTGCTCCTAAATCTACTAATAATGCACAAGGATGGAAAATGTAATAGTACGTTCTAATGTCAGCACATTGCACGACAGAAATGAACCTGGAGGCTCCCAAAGCAAATTCATTAAAAAAACACACCAAAATGCATATAAATGCATGAAATGTGCCGACATGTTTACTAGTCATGACCAGTGTAACTTGTCTGGTTCTAATGTCTTTGATGACAATAATATTGCTGCAAATCACCGTATATACTCGAGTATAAGCCGAGTTTTTCAGAACGATTTTTCGTGCTGAAAACAACCCCCTCGGCTTATACTCGAGTGAACTCTCCGCCTGTCAATCCCTTCTCAGTGGTCTTCAACCTGCAGACCTCTAGATGTTGCAAAACTACAACTCCCAGCATGCCCGGACAGCAATCGGCTGTCCGGGCATGCTGGGAGTTGTAGTTTTGAAACCTCTGGAGGTCCGTAGGTTGAAGACCACTGCTGCCATTGTCATCATCCAGACCCCCCCCCCCCCCCCTTTAGTTTTCTACTCACCTCCTGGGAAGGAAGGGTGAGCTGGTCCGGGCCATCTATGCAGCAGGGAACGTCCGGTGGGGAGGGTTAGTCATTCCGGGCTGTCCATTTTCACCGGGGGGGCCCTCTTCTCCGCGCTCTGGGCCTGCCCCGGACTAGTGACGTTGCCTTGACGACGACGCACAGGGATGCGCATGAACATTTTGAAACCTATGGTCTTCAACCTGCGGACTTCCAGAGGTTTCAAAACTACAACTCCCAGCATGCCCGGACAGCCGATTGACAGGCGGTGATGATGAAGGGGGGGGGGGATGATGACGGGGGTCTGGATAATGACAGGGGGGGAAGATGACATGGGGGGATGATGTATTTCCCACCCTAGGCTTATAGTCGAGTCAATAACTTTTCCTGGGTTTTTGCGGTGAAATTAGGGGCCTCGGCTTATATTCGGGTCGGCTTATACTCGAGTATATACGGTATGTTATTCTTTTCGCCCCCTAAATACCATACTGGATAAAAATAAGACCAACACTAAACAGATAGCCCTAAAGTAACTGTCCAGTAGGATAGTCATTTTCATGTGAGCACTGACATCTGTTGTGCCACATTTACCTTTGGGGAGTCAACCCTGCTGCTTCCGATGTGTAGGCTACTGTGTCTAGTGTCCTGTGCTCCTTGGTCATTCTTCTGCTTTGGGTCACTAGCCCACATGACAACATTTTTCTTCAAAACCCAGGAATGGCAGTTAGGGATTTCTGCAAGGATACACCCTTTTGTCATTGAGAAAAACAGTGTGACAAGGTACAAGGTAGTTGGCTATTCTTAGCAAGACACAGCTTGCTTGGAACTTTAGTCCTGGATTTTATGGAATAACAGGCAGGTTGGTAGTGGGTTGGTAGTGGAGTATTTCATTCCCTTCCTGGCTAGCCCAGATAATTGGGCCAGGCATAGACTTCTAGTGGAGGCCAGCTCATTAGTGGCCTATCTTAGATGTGCACAGTAGGCAAGGGAGTGGCTTCCAGTATGAGAAGATACAGGCATTGCAGAGCCTGCAGGAGCCAAGAGAAAGACGAGTCTGTGGATGATTTTCTGCTAAGTGTGATGTGTACAGCATTGAGCGTTAAGCTCATTTAGACAGCTAGGGACACTGGTTATATATAGTTACAACTTAGTTAAGCAGGTTTTTTTCTTATAATCTTCACAGTGTTGCTGAAATTTGTTTTCTGTTGATGAGGAATAAAGTTGGGAGGGGGGGGGGGAACCTTTAATGTGTTGGACTGCAATTTCCTGTGTACCCACCATCTTAGACCTTGGAAATGTGAATGGATAAAGCTGATGACACCGCTCCATTAAAAGGCAGTAGGTGGGAAGCAAATATATATTTTTCCCATACCATTATGGTGACTAGACCATAGAGGTACAGTTATAGATTCCAAGTCTTAGCTTGACGTTGACGACAACATATTGTGTTCTTATTTCTATAAAGAATTTGGCCTGTTACTTTATGGCATCATATCCAGGCTAGGAAGTATGATAGTGACAAACTTAAATACTTGAACCTAGTCACAGTTAAAATGTTTTTAAAGATATAGTACAGTGATCCCTCAACTTACAATGGCCTCAACATACAATAGTTTCAACATACGATGGTCTTTACTGGACCATTTTAAAGGGGTATTCCAGGCAAAATCTTTTTTTATATATATATCAACTGGCTCCGGAAAGTTAAACAGATTTGTAAATTACTTCCATTAAAAAAATCTTAATCCTTCCAATAGTTATTAGCTTCTGAAGTTTTCTGTCTAACTGCTCAATGATGATGTCACGTCCCGGGAGCTGTGCATGATGGGAGAATATCCCCATAGGAGCTGGACAGCTCCCGGGACGTGAGTCATCAGAGAGCAGTTAGACAGAAAACAACAACTCAACTTCAGAAGCTAATAACTATTGGAAGGATTAAGATTTTTTAATAGAAGTAATTTACAAATCTGTTTAACTTTACGGAGCCAGTTGATATATAAAAAAAAAGTTTTGGCCTGGAATACCACTTTAAGTTGAAACCAGACTCAACATACAATGCTACAGACAGTCCAGATCTGTGAAATTTGTCAATGAACTGACCAATCAGAATGGGCATTCACTGGTAAAACTCCTGTATTACTGTAGCGTATGCACTGCCTGGTGTCTGGTAGCACCCCCTACAGTACAGGGAGGTATTACATGTCTTTACTACTCTTTACCTAGGCCAGGATTAGCTGCTCTTTTGGACACCAGGTGTGTACTGTACAGGACCCCGAAGAAGCTCCTGTCCTCTACATAGACCAGTGCTTCCCAAGCAGGGTGCCCCCAGCTGTTGCCAAACTACAACTCCCTTTTTTAGGGCTATAATACCTCTCCGAAAAATAAACCAACTATTACCCAAGTTCAAACGCACCATTCATTCATCATGTATTGAGACTGGGACAAAGTCTTGTGAGATACAACTCTAACACCAAGTGTTAATTGTACAGCCAGCCAAGCAATAAATCTCTCCCTTGGCTTGATGAGTCCTGAAGGAAAGCTTGCTTTAGGGTTTATTACAATAACACCAGTGATTACATGAATGTAAAGGAGAAGCCCTATAAAGGAAGAATAATACATATTCATTATGCTGCTATTAGTAGGAATAGACGTGCACCCGCATTCTCCACAAGTGAGCAGTCTGCACTTTCAAACACATGTGGAAGATTTGCTGTTTGGGTCACCGCCTGTTTGGAAGGAATGTCGGAATCTTGTAAGTAATACACCTCGGATTTTCCACTCCTGCTGTGTCTACATCCTTTTATCAATTTTATACAAAACAAGGAAATTCCTAGAAACATTTACCATTAAAAGAAACATTTGGTGTAATTTAAAGAGATCACGAATTAAGTAGCTGGAAAAAATGCCTCAAGTCCTTTGGGGCTGCAGTCTAGGGCATTGCTAGATGTTCTACAATGTCTATAAACAAGCGGGTATTTGAGAAGAGTGCACATTACAAGCCATCCATCAAACATATATATATATATATATATATATATATATATATATATATATATATATAACTTTATGTTTACAAAGGTTTCTGATTTATACTTGTCTTTCACATCAATTATTCCAGCATCCAAGAACACCAAGGTTCACAGTTAGCAAAAAGCAGTAAAATCTTATTGCAAGCTGTTAGGCTAGGTTTCCACTTGGTTTTTTTTCTGGCAGTTTTTGGAGATCTGCCACTGCAGTTTTTGAGCCAAAGTCAGAAGTGGATCCATAAGGGAGGAGAAGTGTCAGTCCTTCCTTTATATGTCCTATTACTTATGGATCCACTTCTGGCTTTGGCACAAAAACTGCAGTGGAAGATCTCCAAAAACTGCCAGAAAAAAACCAAGTGGAAACTTAGCCTACCATGGTCACATAAGGGAGGACAACTAGGCATGAACAGATGTGATCGGTGATCTTGGCTACAAGTCTGCTATAACTAAGTGGTCCTAAATTATAACCAAGCAAAAAGTTATAACTCCAAGCGAAAGAGCCAGCAAAGACCCCCTCTGTAAGTGCACGTGGTCAGCCAACTGGCAGGTCAGCAGTCCATAAATGTACAATCTCCACCACAGCACAAATAATCAGAGGTCCAGGATCAAGTGGAAAGGCTTCCAAGTTTATTCACACCATAAATGTGATAGCGGTGCAACGTTTCGGCAAACTGCCTTTGTCAAGCAAAAAGTTATACATTACAATTTAGAAAACAGGAAAAAATTGGAACGCACGAGCGGGCGCCAAAATCCCAAGAACGACCAATATGCCAAAAGTATTCCTTAAAAACTATTTGGCTTTTATTGGCAATAGAAGGGTGCAAAATTGTTTTTAAGGAATACTTGGCATATTGGTCGTTCTTGGGATTTTGGTGCCCGCTCATGCGTTCCAATTTTTTCCTGTTTTCTACTTGACTACATTGCTACCTGGAGGTCACGGTGAAGGACGCAGAGGCTGCCTCCCAAGTATCAGGACTACAAGCACCAGCGAGTCTACAGGCGAATACAGGCGTTGTGCCCTCAGTACAACCATCCACGGTAAGGTGCAAAATCTTTGCGCATACCTTGCTCTATCGTAATAATCCTCCACTAGGAGTGCACCTCATTTTTTCCGTTTCCAATTCTTCCCATACATTACAATTTAGCCCATGGTAATGTTTCCATTTTTTTTTTTTACATAACATAGAGGAAATATCAAGTTGACATTTTGCTATTACAGCCAGAAAGGTAAACCATGGCCATAGACATACAGTAGTTATGGTAGCATGCAAGGTTTTTATTCTGCTTGCTATGAAACATACACAGAGATGTGACCCCCTATACAGTCTCCATATAGTCATCTATTGTATTCCCACATGGCCAACATTCTAGCTCATGTTCTCAATATTTTCACAGCTTTACAAGAACTCACATGCCACACTATCCCCAAATAACCAAGTTTATGCAACCAATGGTTTTCAGATTGAAAGTTAAAACATAAAGTCCAAATAACAAGTACAGTGATCCCTCAACTTACAATGGCCTCAACATACAACAATTTCAAAATACAATGGTCTTTTCTGGACCATCGTAAGTTGAAACCAAACTCAACATACAATGCTACAGACAGTCCAGATCTGTGAAACGTGTCAATGGCTGGAAGAACCAACCAATCAGAATGGATAGTTCACTGGTAAAACCCTGTATTACTGAAGTGTATGCACTGACTGGTGTCTGGTAGCGCCCAGTACAGGGAGGTATTACATGTTCTGTACACTTTACCTGTACCAGGGTTAGCTGCTCCTTTGGAAACCAGGTGAGGGCGACTCCATTACTTTTTTAGGACATTGCGTGTACTGTACAGGACCCTGAAGAAGCTATTTTTCTCTACATAGACCAGTGTTTCCCAAGCAGGGTGCCCCCAGCTGTAGCAAAACTACAACTCCCAGCATGCCCGGACAGCCTTTGGCTGTCCGGGCATGCTGGGAGTTGTAGTTTTGCAACAGCTGGAGGCTCCCTGCTTGGGAAATACTGACATAGACAGTGATTACAGCTCCCATCAGATATTTCTTACTTTTATATGTAAGGATTTGCTTTATCTATATTAGTTATCTACTTATTTTTGTTTAATCCTCACTTTTTCCTATTTTTGGATGACATTTTGGTGCCTTTAGAACCAATTACCAGGTTTCCATAGAGTTCTGGTCTCAACATACAATGGTTTCAACATACAATGGTTGTCCTGGAACCAATTAATATTGTAACTTGAGGGTCCACTGTATATCACTCGGATACAGTATACAGCGTCCCTATGGTTTCAATTTACGGAGTCAAAAACATGGCCATTGTGTGCAAGTAAAATATGTTTTAATATATGCTGGGCGCCAAATGAAGGAAAATTCATGGAATGTGTCACATAACTTCCATAAATATTTACTGAGATCTATGCATTCAAAACGATACTGTTCTTTTCTTCTGGACCTTATGAAAAGAACAGTATATTCATGAAAAGCATAGTCCTCAATAAATATTTATAGAAGTCAAATGATGCATTCCATTATTTTTTTTTTCCATGTGGCACCCAGCTTATATCCCCGACTATTTATTCGCACAAAACTAATATGAACTCTGTTTGAACCAAAATTATGTATGGGGCTGAATTGTGGTGGCCCACTGGAACCTAATTTAAGTCCACAATAGTTTTGTGTCTTTATCTTTACAACACAAAAAGGTTATTCCTACTATTCACTTCGAAAGAGAAGGGGGACTTTCTTTTGAGTGCAAAGGATAGGTATTCAGTGCGCCACTCCTGGTACCCGCCTCCAGTATAGCATTCTCCCCCCGCCGCAATTGCATTGAGAAATACCTCTTAACCACAGTGTGAATTATTTTCTTATATAAGATTCATGAGAAAAACAAATCACATGCCTTTCCTTTAAATACAATATGGGCCCACATATTTATATGGATGTGGCATTAGGGATCAACATAGACTGTTAATAAGTCACATACATGAGCTCACAAATCCGCAGTCCACCATCATCCTTGCCTTCAAAGCCACATTAAAGGGGATCCAAAGGACATTAAATCCAAAGGATAGGGGATAAGATGTCAAATCGCCGCGGTCCCGCTGCTGGGGACCCCAGGGATCCCCACTGCGGCACCGCGCTATCATTACAGCACAGAGCGAGTTCGCTCTGTGCGTAATGACAGGCGATACGGGGGACGGAGCAGCGTGATGTCATGGCGCCGCCCCTCGTGACATCACGGCCCGTCCCCTTAATGCAAGTCTATGGGAGGGGGCCTGACGACCGCCACGCCCCCTCCCATAGACTTGTATTGAAAGGGGCGGCCGTGACATCACGAGGGGCGGAGCCGTGACGTAACGATGCTCCGGACCCTGTACTGCCCATCATTACGTGCAGAGCGAACTCGCTCTGCGCAGTAATGATAGCGGGGTGCCACAGCGGGGATCCCAGGGGTCCCCAGCAGCGGGACCGCGGCGATCTGACATCTTATCCCCTATCCTTTGGATAGGGGATAAGATGTCTAGGGGCGGAGTACCCCTTTAAGCACTGAAAGATGGTTATTAGCCACATTCAACATGAAGTGCTCATACAAGCCATCTAACAGATATAAAATGGAAAACAATTAGAAACCATTGCAAATAACTTTGCAGTGAGGTACTTGAAAGAATTAACCTTGACAGTCTTCCAAAATCTGGATTGTACTTAGTGACAGTCATTCACATTCAATTGTCCAGATGTTCTATATTTGCACTGTATTCACGTATTGAGGCCAAAATGGGGCTGAGGTGTGGTTGAAACTACACACAAGATGGTGTGGTTTTCGAACTGAGTACCGCTAAAAGCCATTATTTTTGGCTGTTCAGAAGTGTGGCCATTAGCTGCAAAATAGCGCAACAGAAATCAGGTCCAGGTCCTGGCAACTATAAGATACTCTTGTGAGCCTTGAAGCTGCCGAACCCAACAAAGGACCATACAGGGTCATGGGAAAACAGCCAGTGAGCCTTGGGAAACCTAAAACTAACCAACACGTATTCTTGTGTCTTACAAAGTATCATAAAGCTTTAAGCAGAGAGATAAGGTCAGTGCATAATCGGCCAAGGGAGGTGACTTATGGACATTCAATTTAGGTAAAATAACAAGCACCGTTCCCCCAAGTTCGAGAAGATGCTTTTATACAGGATTATTAAAAAAAGGATGGTGCAAAAGTAAAGGCCTGTAGCTAAAGTGGTGATTGGCCAGTGACTGAAAAGCACAGGATTCAAGCTGTGTAGGAGCATAGTCCTAGAAAGTCAACCAAGCTGACTAGCATGGAACTATAAGTGCCATAAACCATGGTAAGGAGTATATGATAAAGTAGGCCGAGTTGTAGGCCATACAGATTACATCTTCTGCAGGAGCAGAAACCAGACAACAGTGACTTTTGCATTGACTTGCAGGGCCAATAAGAAGAGGACACATTTTCTGACAGGCTGTTTTTTAGTGATGAGACTTCCTTTCACCTCAGTGGGAAGGTCAGTCGTCACCACATTAGAATTTGGTGTTCATACAAACCAGGTGACTTTATGGAGCACATGAGGCACTAACCCAAAGTAACATTCTGTGCAATGAGTAGGTGCAAAGTCTACAGACCCTTCTGATTTGCCAAGTATATTATCACTGGCCACTTCTATCTGGGCACGTTAAAGGAATAGTTTATGCCACAGCTAGAGGAAGATATGCTCAACATACTCTATGAGCACCTCCACATTTTCATTTTGGGTCTTTGCCAATAACTGAATGTTCTCTCCCTTAGAAATATCGAGGTTATAATATTGTACCCTCCTTTTTGAATCCCCCTGTACAATTCCATTCTATGAGATGGGTTTCCCATTGCTCTACAAAAAAACAGTAAAGAAATACTGAATGTAAAAGTCAGGAAGATATTTCAATGATTCATCTTCTGCTGTATTATGAAAGCCTGTTTGAGGGTATGCCAGGTCACTTGTTACCACTTGGTGAATATTAACATTAAGAACTGACTTGTTATTGTGCAAATTCTTAACTTACCAAGGACATTTTGGCACAAAAGTTACACTCATATTTCACATATGGGGCTCCTTATTGTAATGGAAAAACAAATGTGTTAACTAGAAACATTTTACTCCATTAACCTATATTTTACAAGTGTTCGGTTCTTAACAACATAAAACAAATAATTATGACAGATTAACATATTAATGCGATGACTGACACTGCATTTTATTGGTCTGGAATTATAACATTCGGAGGGAAAGCACATAAAGAGTTACAATCAAAAAACGAAAAAAAAAAAGCTGGGTTCACACTGTGTTCGGGCAGGATGTCGGAAGTATATGTTGGAACGCCAGAAAAAAAGGTATGCAGCTGTCTACCACCGCATACTTACAGAGAGACAATTGAGTTTAAAGCACCAAATGTAGGTTACTAGGGACAATGTTCTATAAGAGTATATGTTTGGAAAATGGCTCAAACCTAGTCAGTAGGAGCTCAGTCCATTAAAATAAACAGGTCCTTTGCAGGTATATGCAGTATATGTCAGCAGATCTTTTTGCCAAATCAATGTTTCTGTCCTGTATATTGTAAAGGCAGGAAAGTATTTTAAAGAATTATCTGTGATGTGCATGCCAACTTTATTGTACTGTAGCCTAATAAAATGGTCAAGTGCAGTGATAAGAGTCCACACCCTCTCTCTGCAAAGCCCGAGGATTCATAGGAAATGAAAGCATTAGGGATTCAATTCAGTGATGAAATTTACAGTATGGCTGTAAATTCATGTGTGCCACATCAGTTAAAACAGGTAAGCACACAGCATACACAAGAGTCTCTAGTTAATACTCTGATAATAGCCTATACTGCACTTACATGTTACACTCCCATTCTTGCACTTACAAAGTATCACATTTCTGTTTTCCTAAGCATTCAGAAGCTTGTTATGGTACAATACTGATTCAGATCTCAAAGGGAAAAAAGGAGAAAGTCATAGTGCATTTCATTATCAATCTCAAGTATATATTTGATCATAGATTATTACTGCAGTCACTGCCGGGAGCACTAGATCAATGGACCTGCACATCACACAGGCTGTCCTAAAAAAGGATACATCTTGCAATGAGCGACAAAAGGTACTTGCATTTTATGAAATGCCTCAGTATATAAAGGAAGGCTTACCAGTGATGGACCTTTTATGTGCCATAATAGGAAAGCCAGCTTACCAGAGCAGACCATGGATGCTATACACAAATATTTACTAGATTATCACGAATAATAAACTTTATTGATGTACTGATAGGATAACAAGAACTGCATAACTGCAACAAACTAAAGAGTTATTAAAGAATGTGCTGACTGGAGCACAGTGTACCATTTTATTGATGCAAACTCATATATTCCGTATATACTCGAGCACGATTGTTCGTGTTGAAAACGCCCCCCTCTGGCTTTAGCTGTGAAGGGATGGTCCCGGCCGTCCATCTCCGCCTGTCAATCTCTTCTCAGTGGTCTTCAACCTGCAGACCTCTAGATGTTGCAAAACTACAACTCCCAGCATGCTGGGAGTTGTAGTTTTTGAAACATCTGGAGGTCTGCAGGTTGAAGACCACTCCGGCCTTCGTCATCATCCAGACCCCCTTTTGTTTTCTACTCACCTCCCCTCGGTGGGAAGGAAGGGTGAGCTGGCCATCCATATTCGACCACCTATGCTGCAAGGACCGTCCGGTGGGGAGGGTTAGTCGTTCCGGGCTGTCCATCTTCACCGGGAGGCCCTCTTCTCTGCTCCGGAACGTTCATGTGCAGGGATGTCATGGACGTCTGCAGCGCACGGACGTCCCTGCGCGTCGTCGTCAAGGCAAGGTCACTAGTCTGTGGCCGGCCCGGAGTGGAGAAGAGGGCCTCCCAGTGAAGATGGACAGCCCGGAATGACTAACCCTCCCCACCGGACGGTCCCTGCAGCATAGGTGGTCGAATATGGACGGCCCGGGCCAGCTCACCCTTCCGTCCCACCGAGGGGAGGTGAGTAGAAAACAAAAGGGGGTCTGGATGATGACGAAGGCCGCAGTGGTCTTCAACCTGCGGACCTCCAGATGTTTCAAAACTACAACTCCCAGCATGCCCGGACAGCCAATGGCTGTCCAGGCATGCTGGGAGTTGTGGTTTTGCAACATCTGGAGGTCCGCAGGTTGAAGACCACTGAGAAGGGATTGACAGGCGGGGATAATGAAGGGGGGGGGGATGATGACGAGGGTGATAATGACAGGGTGATGATGATGGGGGTGTTAATGACGGGTGTGTTAATGATGGGGTCTGGATGATTACATGGGGGGGATGATGTATTTCCCACACTAGGCTTATAGTCGAGTCAATAACTTTTCCTGGGTTTTTGCGGTAAACTTAGGGGCCTCGGCTTATATTCGGGACAGCTTATACTCCAGTATATATACGGTAATCCAAATAGTGAATTAAACCACAACAATAGTACACCTAAGCCACAGTGTTGTTGCAACTGCAAACATTTATATTCTAGCTATAGTCAGATATTTGCTGAAAGTTAAGAGAGAAATAGATTTTATTCATTTATTGTAAAACAAAACATTGCATGCTCTATGTATTTTGTAGACTTCTTCACAGGACAAAAAAAAAAAAAAAAGCGTGTGTTAAAAACTATTTAAATTAAAAAGCCAAAAAAAAAGATACATGAAATTTACAAGCAACAAAAAAAGTGTGTATAGATAGCCTAAAGCTACTCTGCCTATACCCTATTTCCTGCCTTTCCTATTACACTATTATTCACACCGACAGTCCCAATGACAGTCCTAATGACCTGCTACATCATTTCTTGTAAATCACCTGCGATCATTTCATCACCTGCAATTATAGCACATACATTGCAACAGCAGTGGGATCCAGTCAGCGCTGCCGTCAGGCAGAAATAGTGGAGCGGAGTTTGACAGAAACAACAAAGTTTAGCCTGGCATTTGAGACAACTAGAACAACAGGTAATGCTACTGCATTATCTTTACAATTATCAAAATACAAATACAAGGCTGCATTGAAGAGCTAAACGAAAAATTCACAATAAAACTACATCGACATACATTTCTTGTAAGTTTGGGGATCCACTGCTAAATACTTTACATATTTCTTTGTATGATACTTTGTATTGTATCATTCTGCTGCAAGCTTGTTAAAGGGGTTATCCAGGAAAAACTTTTTTTTATATCAACTGGCTCCAGAAAGTTAAACAGATTTGTATATTACTTCTATTAAAAAATCTTAATCCTTTCAATAATTATCAGCTGCTGAAGTTGAGTTGCTGTTTTCTGTCTGGCAACAGTGCTCTCTGCTGACATCTCTGCTTGTCTCGGTAACTGTACAAAGTCTATGGGGATTTGCTTCTAAACTGGACAGTTCCTGAGACAGGTGTCATCAGAGAGCACTTAGACAGAAAAGAACAACTCAACTTCATCAGCTCATAAGTACTGAAAGGATTAAGATTTTTTATAGAAGTCAATTACAAATCTGTTTAACTTTCTGGAGCCAGTTGATATATAAAAAAAGTTTTTTTCCTGGATAACCCCTTTAAGACCCAGTAGAGAGTGCCAAGTTTACCCCACCAATCTTCAGATGAAGTTTCCTGCAGCAAAGAAGGTAGTTCAGTAACTTGATTTACTATACAGTGTCATTTGTATTTTTGTATGTACTGTAACTAGTAACGAGAACATGATTTATGCATACACGACAGTTGTGTTGTGAATGGGATAACCAGTGCTTTGCTAATCTGCAGGTAAACCTATTACACTATCTTAACCTTAGAGCAACCCCCAAGAGCACAACTAACTCTGCTTCATCTAAATCCCAATCCACAGGACTAGGAATAAATGTACATCGCTAGAGCAAAGGCCAAACATAACCACTATGTCATACATAAATACAGCGCCTTATATACTGCATTATATTGTTTTATATGACTAGGTAACATAGTGTTAATACTAGACTTTTAACTCTAAAGAGGAACCACCCAGGAAAGGATTTTCACATTGCCTAGGCACTGTGCTTTCCTTTCAGTGTACTTCAGTAAAGCCAGTGCTGCACCAACGAAAAGTATAAACTATAGGTAGGACCTTCTCCTGTGACATCTCTCGGGGGCCCTGAGAATCATAGCACACATCAAAATAGGCTTTCCAGGCACAGTGCCATGTGTAAGGCATTACACAGAAGTACAGGCCCGGGTGGTGCTGCTAAGGCTAGAACCATACAGTGTTACTCATTTCTGTCACAGCCTGTTACCAGTGTATTATTATGTACAAAGTCTACTCAAGTACACGGCTTTACGACTTACTCAGAGATAACTGTGAGGTGTAAAAATCTACAAATCTACAATCGACAACATACATACGCATGCAAATGTGTGTATATATCTATATATATATATATATTTTTATATATATATATATATATATATATATATATATATTACTCACATACACATTAACAGATCTTTCTTTTCTGCACAATGTAATGTTACCTGAGGACTCTAAGCAGCACAGCATACAATGAAATGGTTAATATCTAGCTTGGAAGTAGAGAGACTTACCCAAGGTCATGGAAAAGAGACGCTGAGTCTTCCAGCTCCCCACTTCAGATACAGGAAATTTCACTATAATGCAGATTTTATATCCGTCACTCCAGATAGGAAGGAATCAAAGCCTTTTCGCACAATTTGAGCTCATGGTCTGCCTTGTCGTTCTGCCCCCAGTGTGTCCACACATCCAGTGCCAGAAAGAAATGAATCGCTAATACCTGCATTTTCTTGCACTGCAATCTTGTGTCTCCAGCCATTCAATAAATGCAAAAGACTTGAAATTCTTGTTATTCATTCCCATGAGAGAGGAAAAAAAATCTAAACTGCAGCCGTGACTCCCATCAATCATAAGTCACTCACTGATACAGGGTGCAGGAGGAGACCTACTGATGTCAGCCAGTCACTAGAGAAAATACCCACTGATGACGCATATCCAGGCTTAAAAATAGCTACAGGGCCCCCACAGGGATTCTTCAACAGACACATTTAGATATGCTTACTAGAGCCATGCAGCTGTATGGAGGCAGTGCAGTGGGTGAGCTCCATAATCATCAACAGCAACAGAGATCTCAGCTTTTCTGCATTGTATACCCAGCGACAATATAGTAATACCCATAATAACACCCAAATACTACTACATACAGTGTGCTCTGCTGCATTTCACAAACAAATGCAACTTTTTTCATGCTCCAGAATTCTACTTATTTTTTGCCGTATAAGACGCTCCGGCATATAAGACGCACCCAATTTTAAAGGAGGAAAATCTAGAAAAAAAAAGATTCTGAACCAAATACAATGTAAAGTATAGGACAGTGATCTTCAACCTGCGGACCTCCAGATGTTGCAAAACTACAACTCCCAGCATGCCCGGACAGCCGTTGGCAGTCCGGGCATGCCGGGAGTTGTAGTTTTGCAACATCTGGAGGTCCGCAGGTTGAAGACCACTGGTATAGGAGGTAATACTCACGTGTTCCCGCCGCTCCTGTCACCGCTGCCCTGGATGTCGCCCTCCATCGCTGTCGCCGCATCCCCGGGGTGTCCCCGTCGCTCCGGAAACGTCTCTGCTGCCCAGGATCCTCGCTCTCCGTCGCCGCCATCACGTCACTACGCGCAACGACGTGATGACGACGAAGGAGAGCGCCAGCCATGCAGGGGATCCCGGCACGGAGCAGTCATTCGCCAATCGGACACCGAAGAGGCAGATAAGGTCCCTCCCGGTGTCCTGTAAGCTGTTCAGGATGCCGCAATTTCACCGCGGCGGTCCCGAACAGCCCGACTCAGCAGCCGGGTTAGTTTCACTTTCGCTTCAGACGCGGCGGTCAGCTTTGATCGCCGCATCTGAAGGGTTAATACAGGGCATCACCGCGATCGGTGATGTCCTGTATTAGCCGCGGGTCCCGGCCGTTGATGGCCGCAGGGACCGCCGCGATAGGACAGGGTTTCAATGTGTATTTGCCGTATAAGACGCACCAACTTTTCCCCCCCAGTTTTGGGGTAGAAAAAGTACGTCTTATAAGGCGAAAAATACGGTAATTAAATGAGTGTATACACATAAAGGTTATTTATTACAAAAGCATAAAGCATTGAACAATAAAGCAAAGCGCACTATAATCTTAGAAAAGGAAAATAATACGAATAAGAGCTGCAACGGCACAACAGCAATACAAAACATAGTCAAATGGTGTTACTTAGAAAGGCAAGAAGAAATCGAATTATGACAAGCATCGCTTAGGTCCAATGCCAGCCACATCTTACCACTAATAACTGACGAATGTGGACCTGCATTCATGTACTAAGGAAATGTATATACTGAAGTCATGTAAAGAGGAACTGTGGTCAGTCCAAAAAAAAAAGTACGTTTTTCAACAAATTTTGTAGCCACAGGAGACCTGATTCCAATGTAGTTTTTATTTACCTGCTACGCTTTCCTGTTCCCAAAATATAGTGGTTTTACTATTTTGGTGATTGTCAGTACTTTTCACAGAATAGTCAGATGGGCGGGATCTTTATTTCTAAAGGGGTGTGACTTCTAGGCCAAGTGGGTGTGATGAAGAGACTGAAGAAGCATGAATCATGTTCAGAGGATATGAGTATGAATCTCATAGGGCAGGATATTGTGGTTATAAATCCTCTTTAAATAACTCAATGAGGCAGCAATAAGCAAAATTCCACCCGCAGTATGTAAGTATACCAAAATACAGGCTTCTGGCTAAGTCTAAGGCTTTAAGGCTTTTCTAACATATAGCTGATACATAGCTGCCCTTCTATTACAGTTTCCCTCAGTCTTCATACATTTGCCTCTGCTAGAACATTTACTGTTAAAGTTACAGCAATGAACCCAATAATGGGCTGCAGTAACACCCAGACCAGAAGTGCATCACAGAAAAGGTGCAGAAAACATATTTTTATAGAACCTCTTGTAAGGCGGTTTACAGAAATCAATATGTGTCAGCAAGTAAGGCTGGAAAGTGTCAATGTCTACAGAATGAAGAGGGTTAAATGGAATGTTCCTACCCACTCAGCCCTGATAAGTACTGCAGGAGTTGATATACTCTCCCTATTATAACCTACTAACAGCAGCTTACTCTTTTAACATAGGTACTTTCAGGGTTACTACTCAAATAGGCCAACTCCTAGGGGCTATCCCTAACAGTTTTACCCTACCACCAACATATATTGTCACAACATTCATGGACTCATCAGGGGACTAGCTGTGTACAGACACTAACAACTACTATCTCAGTATGATACAGTATGATAGCTGCAGGCTATTGAGCAGTAATATAATGCAGTGGCTCCAAAAATAAAGCTTATGCTGTCTTTACTACACAGTTCATGGAGTAAAAAAAATACAAGACAGTCCGGCACTCCGATTCGGACGTGTGGCGGTGCTCTGGTTAACACAGTAATGCAATCATCATAACCAAGCCGAGGCAAAGAAGGGCCGGCAACTCACCAAATTCACGTCTTCCAACTTCTTTATAAGATGTAATACTCACATAAATTCATAGGGAGGGGACATACACAGGGGGGACACAAGAGGCAACAAGCTCCGTATGGCTGGATGAAGTACTGAATAGTGCGAAACGGAGCTTAATTCATAGGGACAGTAATTAACATTAACACAGTAATGCAATCATCATAACCAAGCCGAGGCAAAGAAGGACCGGCAACTCACCAAATTCACGTCTTCCAACTTCTTTATTAGATGTAATACTCACATAAATTCATAGGGAGGGGACATACACAGGGGGGATACCAAGAGGCGACAAGCTCCATTTCGCACTATTTAGTGCTTCATCCGGCCGTATGGCCGGATGAAGCACTGAATAGTGCAAAACGGGGCTTGTCGCCTCTTGGTATCCCCCCCTGTGTATATCCCTTCCCTATGAATTTATGTGAATATTACATCTAATAAAGAAGTCGGAAGACGTGAATTTGGTGAGTTGACGGTCCTTCTTTGCCTCTGCTTGGTTATGCTGTCTTCACTACTATTACTATGACTCCATGTCATGCAGGGGGATAAATAACTTTAGACGTAGTGAGAAACACCTATAAATGTTCACGTAAAAAAAAGTCTATCACAGTCTTCTTTTTTATATTGATATCTTTAATAGACAAATCAGAATAGAACGATTAAAGTAGACCTATCAGCAGGTGTTTAGGTTATGAATTAAGGGCATGGCTGTATAGGGTTTTTGACCCTGAATCTGTAGATACCTCTCATTAGTTAATTGACCCCTCCGGCCCACTGATTAGAGGAGGTGACAAGTGCACAGGTGGGTGACTAACTGGTGAAGGGGCTGCACTGTGCTGAGCTCTAGTAGTTTAGAGGAACGTAGACTCCACAACACAATTTGCAAATTTTCTTAAACTCGCCACTGGAGGGGTCAATTAATCTAATGAGAGGTGCGTATGGATTCGGGGTCAAAAGCCCTATACAGCCTTACCCTTACCTCATACCCTAAAAACCTGCTGACATGTCTGCTTTTAATCATTTCTGTGAGACAGAAAGCTGAGTTGAGAATCAGAAAAACTGGTATCTCTATCGGTTTGTGACAGCAGGAATCAGATTACAATCTCTTTCACGAGTCCTGTCACAACATCCCTCGATATGTCTAAGTACTATGTTAGCCAGTAGATTGAAATTAGTTGACCTCAGTAGCTGACACCTTTTAATGGCTAACTGAAAAGATGATGGCACACAGCAAGTTTTGGAGACTACCTGGGTCTCTTCATCAGGAATATTATAACACAAAATCTGGAGACTGACATATTGACACACAAAAGAACATAGGAATAGGAGAGGTCAGTTTTATTGCCAATAGTTGGAGCCCAGCCAATGTGATACTGATGGCCTAGCCTAAGGATGCACCACCAATATTATGATCCTGAAACACCCCTTTAACTAAGAGATCAAGAAACACAGGCAGTTGGCCCTGTTAACGTAATTAAATTGTAAAACACCAAAATAAATATATATGTATATTTGAAAAATTTGAAACAAAAAAAATAGATGAGCTGAAGAGAAATCAAGAATAGCAAGCTATTCTAGTTTCCCTGCTGCAAGCACACAATTTTTGGCTCATGGGACTTGTGCAAAGCAGCACCTTGCCTAGGTAACATAACAGAAATATAAACAATACAACTCCTTTTACCTCTAAGTCAAGTGACAATACTGCATGTTCATTTACCTATATTTGACACAATATCTATTATAAAACAAAAAAGGACATTCCTTAATCGAAATGGGGGGTAGTGGTCATGGTAAATATAAATTGCATGTCTCTCTTGAGTGTTTGGTATATATTTAGGCAAAAAAGTAATTTTTCAAATATACTATTACATAAAGGGGCATTTCAAGAACATCAAGACCGTGCCAGTAGGGCTGGGCGGTATGGCCAAATATGTGTATCGCTGTATTTTTGTAATTTATGGCGGTTCCACGGTATATAACGGTATTCCCCTCCCCCTCCTCCTCTCCCAAAATTAATTATTAGCCCAGCGCTGCACTGTCCCCATTGGGGTACTACTCATGTCACCCGCAAGTGCTGCTCTGCTCGCCCTCCTGTTTGTTGTGTTCGCCGGCGCTGACACTCTATACCGTGCGGTATCCCTATGCTGTATCCCTATGCCCGGGCTGCAAAAGGTAAACAAAATAAACTAACGCATGTTCCGACGTCGGCCTAACGCTGGGGACGTGAACGTCGGCAGCCGGCAGCCTATCACCGGCCGCAGCGATGTTCCGCCTCGGCCGGTGATAGGCTGAGCCCACTGTCATGTAAGAACCTATCACCGGCAGAGGCGGAAAAACGCTGCGACCGGTGATAGACTGACAGCTGTCCGACGTTCCATTCCCTGGGAAGCAAGTCCGGACCGACAGGGAAGGTGAGTTAAAGTTTATTTTGTTTACCTTTTGCAGCCCGGGCATAGGGATACAGCATAGAGCAGACCTCCAGATGTTGCAAAACTACAACTCCCAGCATGCCCGGACAGCCGTTGGCTGTCCGAGCATGCTGGGAGTTGTAGTTTTTCAACACCTGGAGGTTGAAGACCACTGGTATAGAGTGTCAGCGCCGGCGGCAACAACAAACAGGAGGACCAGGAGGGCAGCGCTTGCGGGTGACATATGTGAGTAGTAGCGCTGGGCTGATAATTAATTGGGGGGGGGGGCAGAACAGCGCTCGTGGGTCACATATTATTAGTTTCTCAATGGGGACAGCGCAGTGCTGGGCTGATAATTCATTCCCGAGGGGGAGGGGCCAAACCGGTATTGCGGTATGGGTTAAAATTCATATCGTGCAGCACAAAAATTTCGGTATTCGGTATGAACCGGTATACCGCCCAGCCCTACGTGCCAGTCTAAAGATGCCCTGTTACCCAATGCCAGGTTTACGCCTCTCCATGAATCCAACAAGCCTGTCCGCTAATGCTTAAATGTCAAAAGTACACTGCCATAAATCTGGTAAGCAGGGGTCGGCTACACCTCTTTGCACAAAGGCATCCCCTTTTTGTCAAGCCATTCCCATTTAGTGAGCGCTATTGAATACTGCAAATATACACACAACAGCTGGAACTTGTGCAAAAGTTGTGTAAATATTTCCTGTTTTCATTACTTATAAAAAAAATTGTTGCACATGGTAAATACCGCCTTACTAAGGGGGAGAATTATCAAAACCTGTCCAGAGGAAAAGTTGCCCAGTTGCCCCTAGCAACCAATCAGATCGCTTCTTTCATTTTACAGAGGCCTTGTTAAAAATGAAAGAAGTGAGCTGATTGGTTGCTATGGGCAACTGGGCAACTTTTCCTCTGCACAGGTTTTGATAAATCTCCCCCTTAGGGCGAGATTTATCAAAACCTGTCCAGAGGAAAAGCTGCCTGGTTGCCCATAGCAACCAATCAGCTCACTCCTTTCATTTTTATGAAGGCCTGTGAAAAATGAAAGAAGCGATCTGATTGGTTACTATGGACAACCAGGCAGCCTTTCCTCTGGACAGGTTTTGATAAATCTCCCCCTTAGTGTCTAAAGCTTCTATGACAACATGCGTTTCTTCACGGTTAAAGACTACAAACAAATTTCATGAAGTAAAATTGTAGTCAGCTAGAAATAGAAATCAGATAAAATGATATATCAGTGAAGGATCAGGCTCCCCGGGGTTAACTCGCTGCCTGATATTTGTTGTCTGTTACCCTGGAGACATAGGTGTACATAGAAGATGTATGCATAAAACATTAGGATATAATAATTCAACATTAATGATATTATTTTGGCTGCTTTGGAGTAATAAAAAAAAAGCATTGTGCAGGTGTATACACCCATCTGAAAACATACCAGCTATATATCATATATGGATGAATATGCATTTTACAATCAAAAGCACAATATAGTATCCAACCTAAAAAAAACTCTAAATGATAAATTAACCTGGAGAGCATTATACCGATAATATCAATTGTTAAAGGGTACCTCTCATCAAATAAACTTTTGATATATTTTAGATTAATGAATGTTGAATAACTTTCCAATAGCAAGTTAATGAAAAATAGGCTTCTTTCTATTGTATTTTTCCCGATCAGTCCTGTCAGCAAGCATTTCTGACTCATGCTGGAGTCCTAAACACTCAGAGCTGCCAGCCTGCTTTGTTCACAGCCAAACAGGCTGTGAACAAAGCAGGCTGGCAGCTGAGTGTTCTCCTTTGTGAACAAAGCAGACTGGCAGCTCGTAGTGTTTAGGACTCCAGCATGAGTCTGAAATGCTTGCTGCCAGGACTGGTAGGGAGACCCCTAGTGGTCATTTCTTCAAAGTGGAAAATTAAATAGAAAGAAGCATATTTTTTAATAACATGCAATTGTAAAGTTATTCTGCATACATTAATCTATAATATATCAAAAGTTTTTTTGATGAGAGGTACCCTTTAAGAAAGGCGCAAACAAGGCAAAATTATTTGGAAAATGTGTGCCATGCCAAATTTTCAACCAAACTGGTGCTAAGTGCCCACAAAAACTGCTAATTCAGTTTTGAATACCCAAGTACGCTTATATACCTCTACTCAGATTTTTTGATACATAGCCACATGGGACCTTGTGATAAATAGAGTCTTCACTGAAAGCAAGTAAGTGTAGCATAAACAGTATAGTATTATGGACCATGGAATTATGCAATTACATAAAAAGTACTAAAAAATCTATTACTTGGGCTTCATTCACATCACAATTGGGGCATACGGCAGCTAGATCCAGCGGGAGAATTTGAAAATGGGCTGCTGCCATATCCCCACTGTACCTAAGTCATATTCTATTGATTTCACTAAGGCTGCATTCACATCTCGATTTTGCAATACGGGTACCGTATCCCCTTTCTGTACAAAAAACGTATGCCTCCAATCCGGACCAAAACTTATGCAACCGTATATGCATCCTAACGTTTTAAAACCGCATACGGTATAATACGGTATATATACGTTTTGATACGTTTTCCTTGGAAAAAAAACGGTTTTATGTTTGTCAACATTTTAAATAAAGTTATTTTTTTTTTATTGAATTTCCCCCAAACCCCCCCCCCCCCAAAGAAAAATGAAAAACCGCATTGTGCAAACTGGATGTAACCGTATGCACATACGGTTCAATACGGTTTCCATAGAACTCCATTTTAAAATAACCGTATACGGCTTGTATCCGGTTTTTCACAGGGACACAAAACCGTAGTAGACTACGGTTTTGTGTACGGCTAAAAACCGTATAAACCCGTAAATGATGCAAAACATACACAACCTGATGCTACAGTTGGCATACGGTTTACAATGAAAAGTCTATATATACGGTTTGCAATACGGTTCGATACTGTTTTTTCAATGAAACCGGATACGGGAACCGTATTGCAAAAACGAGATGTGAATGCAGCCTAAGCCGGACAGAGTCAGCTAGTGACTCCGGTTCTTTTAATTTTCAGATCATTTTTCTTGACTGGAAACCGCGACCTGCTGTGGTTTTCAGTTTGGCATCAAAAACGGATATGGTCCAAAAATGACCCAATTGGAGTCACTAGTTGTTGTTGTATCCCTGCCGTACCCCATTCATATCAATTAACAGAACAGAGTAAGCTAGTGACTGCAGATGGGTAATTTTCGGACGCTATAGTTTATTTTCCGAAACGAAAACCGCAGTCTGCTACAGGTGTAAATCCGGGAACAAAAACAGATCCAGTCAATAAATGATCTGACCGAGTCACTAGCTGACTCTGGCTCACTAAAATGGATGGGGTAGGGCGCGGGTCCGGCAGGGTTACAGAAGAAGTTGGTTTTCAAATTCTCCCGCCGAATTTGGCAGTCATATGGCCCAAACGTGATGTGAATGCATCCTTAGATGAGATTTACTGGATATTTTCTTCTCTGCTCGGTATAAGCAGTGATCTGCAATGCATAATAATCCCGCTGTATTTGGAGTCATCATTTCTTCTGTGGTTTTTCCTTATTTTTATTTCTTAGCCCAAATCCTCAGAATAAGGTGACTTGGAGGGCTACCCTCTGTTGATAAATAGACTATGACAGTGTGATCTTTCATTTTCAGGTTTATTAGGAATTACCCCTCCTTCCGATTACACTGAATGAGAGGACACAGTGATTCTTGTTTCAGTGTTGAAAGGCGGCACACAGAGTTCTAAAAAAAAAAAGATACACCAAAATGGCTGCATTGCAGAATCTTAGTCCTACATCAATAAACCAAATTTATATGTCTCACTATCTCCGCTGTATAACGATTGCACAAGGTTTCAAGATAAAACAAACACATCCATAAATCCAGCTAGTTATATGGGCAGGAAGGAGCCTGTGCCCATGAGGCCACAGACAAACAGTGTTTTTGCTTTTCTTGTCTCGCTAAAAATACAAGTGCTAATTATTTTTAGCTTCAGGACCAAGAAATACATTCACATTTCTGTCTGTTGCACATGTTCTGTCAGTCTGCTGCGGCACTTGTCATAGCTGTCCTCAGGCACCCCTACTCATATCAGTACTATGCTGAACTGAAGATGTCTGCGGCTGAATTCAGCAGTGGCTTACCAATATTGTGTCTACTAGGATTAGGATGATGTTATGTGTATCAACATGCAAGGCAGGGAACGGTGGTATTATGTCTCTTCTTTCATACAGATATGCACTGTATGAAGGCTAATGCCATGAAAACTGTTCCATAGATTAGGGCTACTTTCACACTGCGGCCCTCATTTACTATTGCAAACCCGACATGTTTTGTTGGGTCGTGCGCCAGTTTCGGGCGTATTGCGCCTGAAATTCTGTCTGCGCCAGAATATGCACCTGAAATTCTGTCTGCGCCAGAATATGCACCTGAAATTCTGTCTGCGCCTGAATTTGTGCCTGAAATTCTGTCTGCGCCTGAACTTGCGCCTGAAATTGCGCCTGAATTGAAAAAACCCCAACTAACTCTCCATTTTGCTAAGAAAACCCGAAAAAGAGGCGTGACCATGGGGAAAATGGGGCGTGGTCACAGAAAAGGGGCGTATTCCCGACATTTTCACAAAATTCCAACATATTTACTAAAGTTTCCACGAAAATGTGGTGGATTTCAGCTGAGGAAAACCCTACAGGTCAGAGCATGTAAAAAAAGCAAAATGTAGGGAAAGTGGAAACTGTAGGGAAATCTTAGTAAATACCATGGAAAATAAATTGTAGGGAATTAAAACCCACAAAGAAACCTACGGAACACTCTTAGTAAATGAGGGCCTGTGTTTTGCAATGTACACTGGAGGTATATGTTAGGTGGATTCCATGAGGTGTATCTCTGACTGATGCCACTGTACAGGAATTCAGTGGCATCTGCCATCCATTGGCTTCCACTTTAAAAAAAAATGTGTACCACACTGTATAAAGGTTTTCTTTAACATGATGTCTTTGTATGGAATAGCACCGAATTTTGGCCTATGTTCTGTGAATAGGGCCAATGGATATATTTGACCTATGTATAAGGAGCTTTTCTGGCATATAAGGCAAACATATGGGAAGGCCCAAAAGATTCAATTAGCCAAAGTCATTTTTCACATAGGCCTTTATTAAAAAATGTTGCTCAGTTTATCTCCTGCAGGAGACCCGTTTCTAGCTACTTGTTTTAGATTTTGGTAAAAATGTTAAAACCTTTTAACTGTGAGTGATCAGATATAGGGTTTCTAAGCAGTGGCGTACCAAGGGGGGGGCGGGGGGTGCGGCCCGCCCCGGGTGCCACTCTCAAGGGGGGTGCCAGGGGCGGACTGACCCGCCGCCGCCGCTGCTGAGGTCCGGGACACTCGTCCCAGATCCCCAGCAGACAGCGCTACATTCTCCTGTATGCGCGATACACGCACATACAGGAGAAGGCGTCCCCTCTGTGTGAGCCGCATCTGCATCTACACAGAGGAGACGTGACCTCCGCCCCCACGCAGCACGCAGTACAGGCGCCGGTGACGTCACTCATCAGCGCCTGTACTGTGGAGGGGAGAAGACGCGGCCCTGCAGCTGAGGAGATCGCTGCGTGGGATATCAGGTGAGCATCCTTTTTTATTTTTATTTTTTGCTCTACATTTACCTATGGGGAAGGGGGGGGGGTTACTCTACATATACCTAGAGGGAGGGGGGGTGTTCGGCATTTACCTATAGGGAAGGGGGGGGAGAGGGGGGGGTGCTCTGCATTTACCTATAGGGAAGGGGGGGAGAGGGAGGGGGGTGCTCTGCATTTACCTATAGGGAAGGGGGGAGAGGGAGGGGGGTGCTCTGCATTTAACCTATAGGGAAGGGGGGAGAGGGAGGGGGGGTGCTCTGCATTTACCTATATGGAAGGGGGAGAGAGGGGGGTGCTCTGCATTTACCTATAGGGAAAGGGGGGGGGTGCTCTGCATTTACCTATAGGGAGGGGGGAGAGGGAGGGGGGTGCTCTGCATTTACCTATAGGGAAGGGGGGAGAGGGAGGGGGGGTGCTCTGCATTTACCTATAGGGAAGGGGGGAGAGGGAGGGGGTGCTCTGCATTTACCTATAGGGAAGGGGGAGAGAGGGGGGGTGCTCTGCATTTACCTATAGGGAAGGGGGGGGTGCTCTGCATTTACCTATAGGGAAGGGGGGAGAGGGAGGGGGGGTGCTCTGCATTTACCTATAGGGAAGGGGGGAGAGGGAGGGGGTGCTCTGCATTTACCTATAGGGAAGGGGGAGAGAGGGGGGGTGCTCTGCATTTACCTATAGGGAAGGGGGGGGTGCTCTGCATTTACCTATAGGGAAGGGGGGGGGTGCTCTGCATTTACCTATAGGGAAGGGGAGGAGAGGGAGGGGGGGTGCTCTGCATTTAACTATAGGGAAGGGGGGGGGAGAGGGGGGGTGCTCTGCATTTACCTATAGGGAAGGGGGAGAGAGGAGGGGGGTGCTCTGCATTTACCTATAGGGAAGGGGGGGTGCTCTGCATTTACCTATAGGGAAGGGGGGGAGAGGGGGGTCCTCTGCATTTACCTATAGGGAAGGGGGGGGAGGGAGGGGGGGTGCTCTGCATTTACCTATAGGGAAGGGGGGGAGAGGGATGGGGGGTTGCTCTGCATTTACCTATAGGGAAGGGGGGGAGGGGGGGTGCTCTGCATATACCTCTAGGTAAGGGGGGGAGAGGGGGGGTGCTCTGCATATACCTAGGGCTGGGTGGTATGACCATATATGTGTATCACAGTATTCTTTTAACTTACGGTGGTTCCACGGTATATAACGGTATTCCCCCCCCCCCCCCCAAATCATGTGACCCGCCAGCACTGTTCTGCTCCCCCCAATTAATGATCAGCCCAGAGGGGTACTACTCACATATGTCAAGCACTGCCCTCCTCCTCTTTGTTGGGGGCCGCCGGCGATGGACCTCACTGTACTCCAGTGGTCTCCAACCTGCGGACCTCCAGTTGTTGCAAAACTACAACTCCCAGCATGCCCGGACAGCCAACGGCTGTCCGGGCATGCTGGGAGTTGTAGTTTTGCAACAGCTGGAGGTCCGCAGGTTTGAGACCACTGCTGTACGCTGTATACGGCTTCATACATGACAGTGGGCTCAGCCTATCACTGGCAGGGGCGGGGCATCGCTCTGGCCGGTGATAGGCTGACGGCTGTCCGGCGTTCCCATCCCCAGCGATGTGGGTGAGTTAAAAGTTTATTTTCTGTATCTTTTGCAGCCCGGGCATAGGTATACAGCGTACAGCAGTACGCGGACCTCCAGCTGTTCCAAAACTACAACTCCCAGTATGCCCAGACAGCCGTTGCAACAACTGGAGGTCCGCAGGGTGGAGACCACTGGCTTACAGAGAGTTCCATCGCCGTCCGGGCATGCTGGGAGTTGTAGTTTTGCAACATCTGGAGGTCTGCAGTTTGGAGACCACTGGCGTACAGTATAGAGTTCCAGCGCCCGGCGGCCCCCAACAAAGAGGAGGAGGGCAGTGCTTGACATATGTGAGTAGTACCCAGCTGGGCTGATCATTAATTGGGGGGAGCAGAACAGTGCTGGCGGGCAACATAGGAATAGTTCCCCGATGTGGGGACAGTGCTGTGCTAGGCTGATATTATATTCCCAAGGGGGAGGTGCCCAACCGGAACTGTGGTATGGGGGAAAATCCATATTGTGCAGCCCAAAAAATTTGGTATTCGGTATGAACCGGTATACCGCCCAGCCCTAGATATACCTATGGGAAAGAGGGGGGGGGGGGGGTTGTAGCTCTGCATATACCTATGGGAAAGAGGGGGGGGGTGTAACTCTGCATATACCTATGGGAAAGAGGGGGGGTGTAACTCTGTATATACCTATGGGAAAGAGGGGGTTACCTGGCTACCTACCTACCTGCCCTTTTACTGTGCAGGACACCAAGGAGGGCATTACTACAGTTTGTGGGCCTATAGATGGGAAGATTGTGTAGAGGAGGGGAGGGCACTGAGTATAAGTCTGACATGTTTTTCCTGCAGATGTTAAGAGATCCACATGGCGGTCTTATCCAGACGGAGAAGAAAAGGAAAGAGGACGCCGCTGATCAGAAAAGACGTAATTGTGAGTCCCAAAATATAACTGCAATCCTTTATATGGTATACACATCCTGTGTACAACTGTTATCTACCGCCATATGGTCCTGTATATAATCACTTACGGTATTATCCAGTTATTGTGTGGTGGTATATATTTACTCCTTGTATACCAGTATTATTGGTCATAGAAATTTACCTACGCTAAAGTGTTTCTTACATATATAAATTTTAGTTTATTGTGTGTGGGATTTGGGTGGAATAGGAGTGTGGCAGAAGATTGACGAGCTGCAGGGGCCCTTGCTTTTTTTTTTTGGTCCGGGGGCCCCGAGTGTTGTCAGTCCGCTCCTGGGGGGAGGGGAGGGAGGGGGTGTAATTAAGGGGGGGTGTGTGTGGGGGGGTGCCAAACAAAGGGTCCGCCCCGGGTGCCAAATGCTCTAGGTACGCCCCTGTTTCTAAGGGAAAAAATATATACAGTGACCCCCCCGACCTACGATGGCCCCGACATACGATAATTTCAAGAGGCCATCGCATTTCTCTGAGAGGCCATCGCATGTTGAAGGCAGCATCAACATACGATGCTTTTGTATGTCGGGGCCATTGCATAAACGGCTATCCGGCAGCGCAGACAGCTTCAGCTACCACCGGATAGCCGTTTACGGTGCCAGGTGTGGTCCGGTGATGATCACTTACCTGTCCTCGGGGCTCCGGCACATCCTCTTCGGGATCCTCTGCATCGTCGGCGTTCTCCATCGACGTCATCACGTCGTTGCGCACGCCGTCCCGTGATCCAATAGGAGCGGCGTGCGTAGCGAAGTGATGGCGGCTACGGAGAGCGCGGATGCCGGGGAAGCAGAGGCCTTGACGGAGTGTCAGGGACACCCCGGGGACGCAGCGACATCCAGTGACGAGCGGTGACGGTCCGGAGCGGCGGGGACAGGTGAGTACAACTTCCTCTAAGAGTGGTCTACAACCTGCGGACCTCCAGATGTTGCAAACATACAACATCCAGCATGCCCGGACAGCCAACGGCTGTCCGGGCATGCTGTGTGTTGTAGTTTTGCAGCATCTGAGGTCCGCAGGTTGTAGACCACTGTCCTATACTTTACATTGCACGGATCCCTCAACATGCGATGGTTTCAGCAAAGGATGGTCCGTTTGGAACGGATTACCATCGTATGTTGAGGGACCACTGTAATCTATAAAAACATGTGCCCCATGATCCTCATACACTCCATTCCCTACAAAACTAGCAGGACTTTTCCTTCTCTTGTTTCTCTTTAGTCAGTTGATGTTGTTAGCAAGCTGAGGTTTCTGTAAGTGACCCAGGTGACATGCAGTGGAAGAGCATCCTTGTCTGAGGAACACTAGCTCCCTTGTCTCCTCTTACAGAGGTACTTCTGTCCCTCTGTATTTCGAGGAGCTGGAGAGTTATGGCAGGGTGATAAAGTTATTACGGTAGAAGTCAACAGGGAAGATTTTGGTTGATTTTACACCTAGGTCTCCAAGTCTTTCCATGTTTTATGCCTGTAATCGCTACTTTGTGCTCTTTTCTTTCCAGAAATATGTGGTCAGAAAAACCTAACTTGTCTGAAAAACAGCTGTTCATATATTTATATCACTGAATATATATTTAGATTTCAGCCGAACTGTTAATCCAATCCATGTAAAATGAGTGGGAATGTAATACAATAATCACTTTCAGGAAATATCCCCCATTCGTCTTACTTTGCAGAGAGTACATAAAGGGTAAGTCCTAAAAGACTCATTCTGATAGTCTCTATGGTCACAGTGAATTAACAAATCATGTAACATTATAAATCTTCTCAATTTTAGTTTACTACTCTGTAATATACAATAATTCTTCCCTTAAAGGAGTTTTTCAGGGAAAGATATTTGATGGCCTATCCACAGAATACGCTTACAATGGCTGATCGGTAGAACTGTGGCACCCCCCATGTAAACAATGTGTGAACCTAGAAGCCTCAGCACCATATTTTGTTTAGTGGTGGCACTAGGTTTATGTAGCTCAGCTCCCATTCACTTCATGGGGAGCTGCATTGCAATAACCCCACACAGCCACTACACAGTTTGCAAAGCCAAGGCTTACAGCTTTGAACATTGTTTGGAGGCCCAAAGGCATATCTGCCCCAAAAGAGACCAGTATTACAACTGGCACATGGGGCCCTGTTGCAGATTTGGCATTGAGGCCTAGAAGCTACAAGCTACCAGAAACAGACATCCGTTAACTCCATGCACTAACTTCCTGGTGAGCCTGTGATAGGCTTATGTTTATACACCGCAGCCAATCTGAGGAGGCAGAGCTGCAGGGGGAGGAGACAGCAGCAGCCCGAACCAATAATGACACAGGAGGTGTTTCTTAGACTACTTCAGAATACATATGGGCACTACTGTTTAACCTCATTAGGACGCAGGGCGTACCTGTACGCCCAGTGCCAGGTCCCAGTATATAACGCGGGGTCACGCCGTGACCCAGCATCATACCAGGTTGGTCCCAACGGCTAATGACAGCCAGGACCCTGGGCTAATAGCATGTGGCACCGATCGTTGTGCCACGCGCTATTAACCCTTTAAATGTGGTGTTCAAATTTGATTGCCACATCTAAAATGAAAGTACAAGCTTCCCGGCAGCTCAGTCTGATCGGGAACATCGCAGTGAAATAGCGATGTCCCGATCAGCTAGAACGCGAGTGGAGGTTCCCTTACTTGCCTCCGTCACATCCGATCGGCGATTCATTGCTCCAAGCCTGAAATCCAGGCTTGAGCAATCCACTGCCAATAACACAGATCTTTGCCGTGTCATTGCCGTGTCATTCTGTGTATGAGATCGGTAAGTGCAGTGTAATAGCGACTGGGGGGGGGGGCTATAACACTGTAAATAAAAATAAACATATGTGGTATCGCCGCATGCGGAAATGTCCGAACTATAAAAATATATCATTGATTAAACCGCACGATCAATGGTGTAAGCGCAAAAAAAATTCCAAAGTCCAAAATAGCGCATTTTTGGTCACTTTTTATATCATGAAAAAATGTATAAAAAGTGATCAATATAAAAATGGTATCGATAAAAATTTCAGATCACGGTGCAAAAAATGAGCCCTCATACTGGCCCATAATAAAATAAAATAAAAAATTATAGGGGTCAGAAGATGACAATTTTAAACGTATACATTTTCCTGCATGTAGTTATGATTTTTTTTTTAGAAGTAATACAAAATCAAACCTATATAAGTAGGGTATCATTTTAATCGTATGGACCTACAGAATAAAGTTAAGATGTCATTTTTACCGAAAATTGCACTGCGTAGAAAAGGAAGCCCCCAAAAGTTACAAAATGGCATTTTTTCCTTCAATTTTGTCACACAATGAATTTTTTTCCCGCTTCGCTGTGGATATTTTGGTAACGACTAATGTAATGACTAATGATATTTTGGTAGTGACTAATGTCACTACAAAGCAGAATTGGTGGCACAAAAAATAAGCTATAATATGGAATTTTAGGTGCAAAATTTTAAGCGTTATGATTTCTAGAAGGTGATGAAGAAAAAAAATGTTATGCAAAAAACGGAAAAACCTTGCGTCCTTAAGGGGTTAATAGATCTGGTGACATCAGAATGAACTATGGGTAGACACTCAGCTAGTAAGGATAGTGCAGAATTATGAATGTTGCTCTTAGCTTTGATACCACAGGTAACTTATGTAAACTGGTATCCAATGGTGGATTTATGCTTTAAATATGTAATAGTAGCTAGGAATGTATTTAAAAAATGAAACAGAGATGGCTCCATAAATAGAAGTCATAACAAATGACAAGAAACAGCAACAGCATCTTAAATCTTTTATGTGCAATGTTTTAGAATGTGAGAACAGCAGCGCAGCATAATCTGGTTCAGTAAATAAGAAGTCAATTAAAATTGATGAAAACACATAGGTAATACAAAATATATAAAGCATATACAGTAGCATACACATATGTATTGTACAGGCATTCCCAAATCTACACAGCTCTAACATATTCAGACCAAGGCAAAAAACATTACAGAAAAGTGCACTGGCATGAACAATTTGCTGGTGGCCATTATACTTTACCGAAAGGGCACAACAAACTATCATTTCCCATCCATTCATTTGTATTTTTCAATGCAATCTCCCTTCTAGTTTCCATGGAGCTAAAGTGCTTATGTTGTATGCCAGCAAGGGAACCAATGTGAAAGCCCTTACTTGCAAGCTTGACATTGTGTCCACATAAATGCAGCCTGATTAGCCTTTGCTAACCATGCTAAATATAAATAGATATATAGATATGGAGAAACATTGTAAATATATATATATATATATATATATATATATATATATATATGTATATATATATATATATATATATATATTATCATCTGCACTGGAGATATAAATGTCTTTATTAAACAGATCATATTACAGTTATAGGCCCTATTTAGACCATGTGTGAGGCAAGAATCAGATGCACATTTTCTTACTGAAAAAATACCATGAAACTATAGACAACCTGTATATCCCTGTTGGGAACTATTTTCTTCCGACAGGTCCAAACATATGGGGGCAGATTTATTAAAACCTGTGCAGAGGAAAAGTTGCCCAGTTGCCCATAGCAACCAATCAGATTGCTGATTTTACGGAGTCCTCGTTAACCCCTTAACGACCACGGAAGTAAATGTACGTCCTGGTGTGGTGTTCGCGTCATGCACTGCAGATCCCTGCTGCAATCAGCAGCCGGGGACCCACCGGTAATGGCGGACATGCGCGTGTTTAAATGGATGATTGGATGATCTGCGGCAATGCGCTTGTTTAAATGGATAAGCGGATAGCCCACAGCGCTGCCACGTGGATCCGATCATCCATCATGGTGGCCGGAGGTCCCCTCACCTGCCTCTGGCCATCTCCAGGGGTCTTCTGCTCGGGTTTGAGATCGAGCAGACCAGAGCAGAAGATCGCCAATAACACTCATAAGTGCTGCCTATGCATAGCACTGAACAGTATTAGCAGTCAAATGATCGCTATAGATAGTCCCCTATGGAGACATAAGAAGTGTAAAATAAAACAAAGGTTAAAAAAATGTAAACAAAAAATTAAAAAAAATTAAAAATCCCTCCCCAAATAAAAATGAAAATTTTCCCTTTTTCCCATTTTACCCCCAAAAAGCATTAAAAAAAATGAATAAACATATTTGGTATTGCCGCATGCGTAACTGTCTGAACTATCAAAATATAATGTTAAAGATCCCATAAATG